>NC_068984.1:14777264-14789627 GCF_001194135.2 Octopus bimaculoides
TATATATATATATATATATATATATATTCAATGGTAATGGGGTAATGGCTATTGTAGTGTAGCAGTACTTGTTACATTTCGATAAATTAAGTACCAGCCGTGAAGTTTAATCGATCCAACGAGTTGAAGCACTTCCCATGCAAGACTGAAGGGTTTTTTTACCGGAAGAATGTAGGACAAATATCGGCAATAATTTTATAATTTCAAATCCCACTTGAAATAACACTAGCAGATACTACGATGGTCAGAGACACTCGAATGGAAAGAAATCTGAATTTTCCTTATTTAGATTTAATCTCTAATTCTTATGTTACAGGATTTGATCTCGGCCTTGTAATTTAATATACGTTGTTCATCGATCCGGGTACTTTAAGTTTGATAGTGGAAAGGGAGACAATTACCCTGTGGTGAAGACCTGTCCTGAATATTAGCAACAAAATAAGAACTTTAATCGCTGCCAAACGTCATTCGTTCTTGTTAATCAAAACGGGCATGGTCCCTCTGACGAGCTTTCACATATTTCCAGCTATGAAATTCCACTCGTTAGCAGACTCGTTTCCGAGCTTTGCAATTGAATCCGAAACCATTTACATGCACGACAAACGTGTTAGCCACACGGCTATTCCTGTTCGAGTTAAAACTCGATGAGCGTCTGTACTTATGCTAATGTCAACAGTTCAACGCTATGCCATATTCAAAAAACACACACACTGGGCCAACTAATTTTAGCTGCGGCGATCATTGTTAGGTTGCTAATACCTAAAACGTAAACCACCAGTGAACCGATGAAGATTGCTATTTCAGGCCGAATCTAATTAACTATGTTGTTCTGTTTGTCCTGTCTAATGGTTATTTATGAAATGAAATGTTGAGTTAGTAACGTGATGGATGAGTTGGCAGTATTGGGCAGGACGTCCAACTGAAAGCTTTGCAACGTCTAGTTTTACTATGTTATCAAAGTGGTTGCTGTTTTTCATTCCACTGCGATCGATAAATAGGTACCATTGATTGAATACACTCTGCCATTGTTTAGAAGCAAAAATCAATCATTTAAGTATAAATAGAAAATATCAAGTAAACGAAGTTGTCGTGAGTGGATTAATTAAATGTTATCTTAATTTAGATAAGTTAATTGTACTCCATTTAATTCATGGAGTGTTAACAAGCTAACTAGAAATCATTATTCGGTGACGTAAAAGAGATATGAATTCGATCATTTTTAGCAAGTAAGGGAGACAACTTCAATAAATTTTCAGTATTATTACGGTCTCTTTAGTTAAGTATTGCCTTCATCATATTTGGCAAAGTAGTAAAAGTAAATATAGAATATTGTACAGTGGCTGGCATATATTTTCAACTGCTATTATTCTTGCTTTGCAGAAAATTCAATTTTTCATCGCACGGAAGTATTCCCAAGTGGATAGTAGTTCAGTATTTTTTACTCATAGATGTTATACACAAAACAGAGCTGACAGCGCTCTTGTTATTTGCATACCAACGCAATAGAAAAGGAAAAGATATGGAATTTCTTCTATTTAACTACCAAAACGTGTGGAGCGCAATTCTCTCAATGGAAATCTTTGAACGGAAATGGCTTGGAAAAGATTCTAGCTTGTTTAGGTGAGACTAAAACTAATATGAATTGTCTCCCCAAAAAAAGAAGACATTACTAATCCGTTTATTTTCCCAGCAATTATTCAAAATTAGATGATACATTGTTTCATCGATTTTTTTACATCACATTTATGTAATAAAGATGACTGCCTTGTAAAGTAACAATGCAGTAATGTATGTGAGTTTGTCATGTCTGTGCATGAGAGAGAAAGCAAAAGAAATGGAGGGGAGAGAGAGGGGAAGAGTGGGAGGAAGAAGAATAAGGTGAGTGAGTTATTACTTTAGACTTGATGATTTATGTAGTATAGTGATATATTTAAATAGAAATTCTATTTGAAGACACTTGTTGCAGATGCTGAATCAACTGATGATGAATGTGAGAAGGGCAAAGCATAAAAAAAACACAAGAAACGTTACTGAAGTCAATATTATTCTGTTGAGCAGAAAAGAAATGCAATAACGAAATAAATGAACATCTTAGAGCTTATGTAACGCAATGGAATAGCAGACACAACAGTGGAGAAGATGCCTGATATATGTTTATAGTTCCATGCTGTTGAAATTGCATAAGACCAGATAATACCGGACTAAGTACCAAATAACATTCCCCAGGTTATTTGGTAGAACCTGTCGCTCAAAAGTTAGGCAATTAAATTCAGTCTTAGAATACGATTTAGTATTCTAGGCGAGCTGGCAGAAACGTTAGCACGCCGCTACGTTCTGAGTTCAAATTCCGCCGAGGTCGACTTAGCCTTTCATCCTTTTGGGGTTGATTAAATAAGTACCAGTTACGCACTGGGTTCGATGTAATCGACTTAATCCCTTTGTCTGTCCTTGTTTGTCCCCTCTGTGTTTAGCCCCTTGTGGGCAATAAAGAAATAAGAATACGATTTAGCTGCAGATTGACCTTATGTGCCTCGAGTCATTAATCGGATACCTTATCTCCTCAGCCGTTTCGTCTCCCCTTTGCAGTAATCACTAAAGTCGGTTCTGAGATACTATAGTGAGCCAAAAAATGTTTTAATTGCAATTACAGACGTAATGAACAGAAAATATCAGTGTTATTACTTCGATGATTCATTCTAGTCGAGAAAGGAAAGGAAGATAACCTTGAAATTTAAATCAAAATTAATTTAATATAGCATGCCAGCAATACAGTGAGCAATGATTCTGATGTATGACTATAAATCAGTGTTTGAAACACACCCTCCCCCAAGTCAATAAATAAACATTAATGAATAAATGAGTATTTGTGGAATTGACTAATTCTTTGCTACGAATCACCGCCCTTGTACCAATATCAAACATTAATATATAGAGTTCTGTAGATAATTTCGAATTTTATTTCCTGAAACTTTTACGCCTTTCGATCCCCCACCTCACCCCCACATATCTAAAATACTTCTGTTGTCTTCAGGATAATCCGGGCTTACATACTCATTGAGACCCCCACCGATTTTATACCATTCTTAGTTACCTCGGCATTCGTCACCTGCTCCGTTCTGTGCATCAGAAGTCACAACGATCCAGGAACCAACGTCATTGCCAACACCTTTCAACGTTATCCTCGTAATTCGAAGTCCCATATATTACGCTGCTAGCTTATAACTCAGTGTATGATGCACCAGCTTAATCTGCTTTCTCACCGAGTCCACAGCTTTCAAAATATAGACCTAGAGTCTTCTATGCTATGCACTACCCTCGATCGAAAGAGATGTCGCTCCATGCATGTCAGGGCTACCACAAATTGTTCACTTGAAGTCAAAAGAAAACGTATTCAGTCCTTGCTGGTACACAAATACGTGATCTCTCTTCTCTCTCGTTCTTAAATAAAAGCCCCTAATAGCGACTCGCCTTCCCTAATCACATGACTCTGCTAAGTACAGTTTTTTCACACCCAGGTAATTCATAGTCATCCTCTCTCTCTCTCTCTCTAACAGTTGTGGCGCTAACGAAAGGAAAACTGATATATCCATCTTTGACTCTCAACTGAGATTTCCTTTTCTTCATTTGTTAAAGCGTTCACGTACGCTTATTGTCGTTGCTAACAGCAACGTTCGAATTTTTCGAATTAATATTATTTGTAATCATTGTTTTTCATGTGAAGTGTGTACGTCCTGTTGTGTGCGATTTAATTTGTTTCTCCTTGTTTTGGTTTCCCTGCTTCTACTGCTGCTGCGTTCATTCACAGTGTTGTCTTTCCAGCAAGCAGCCATCTAAAGTTGAAAATGTACACAAAATATTTTGTTCAAAAATTTCCAAAACTAACAGACCGTTTATGCTTCCTTGTATGGAAAGACGTCTAAAGTATTCGTGACTGACTATCTGAAAGGGGTCGTCAACAAATGTTTTTCTTCGGGTGTTTGGCAGTTAATCCAGAATTCATGAAGCAAGCAGAAGCCCATCCAGATAAATAAAACCACAACAATGATAATACTAGTGGTATCAGCAACAACATTATTATTATTATTTGTAGTAGTCGTCCTTTCTACAATAGGCACAAACCCTAAAATTTTAGAGAGGGGATGGGACTAACCGAATACATTGATTCCAGTACCTGACTGGTATTTGTTCTATCAACCCGAAAGGATGAAAGGCAAGGTCGACCTAAGCAGAATTTGAACTCAGAACGTAAAAAGGCGCAAGTTTTTTATCCGATGCGCTAACAATGCAGCCAGCTTCTAATATAAATAACTGTTTCTGATGCTGGAGAAAGGTTAACTCTTCAGTGGAGGTGGATTAGCTGACACCATCGCCTTCCGTAAGTCACTGGTAACTTTATTTTATCTAACCCGGAGGGGTTAAAGACAAAGTCTTCCTCAACGGGTACAAGGATACAATTTGAGAACAATTTAGGTACAAGACCTGGAATTTTTGAGGTGATGGGGTATTTGATTTCAAAGACGCAGCATTTGAGTCTTTCTTTATATTATCCACTCCAGAAAGATAAAAAGCAAAGTGGGTACCGGTGAGTATTGAACTCTGATTGTAAAGCGGCACAACTAAATAGGGTAAAGCGTTTTGCCCACAGTTCTACTAATTCTGAAACTAAACTCCCTCTATTTCTCTCTCTCTCTCTCTTTCTCACTGTCTCTCTGTTTCTCTCTCTGTCTCTCTCGTTCTCTCTCTCTCATTGTCTATCTGTTTCTCTCTCTTTCTCTCTTTCTCTCTCTCACTGTCTCTCTGTTTCTTTCTCTCTCTCACTCTCTCTCTCTCTCTCTCTCTCTCCCTCTCTCTCTCTCTCTCTCTCCCTCACTTTCTTTCTCTCTCCCTCTAAAAAATGATACTTTTGATAAATCATTAGTTTCATTCCGTTACATGTCTGTCCACTCTGTCATCTTGTTTTTCCTACGAACTTACGACTGTTATAGAAAGGAACTTGGCTTCGATTTTTGTTTCGAATTCCTTATCTTCATCTATGTCGCCAAAGTGTTTGCAAAACCAAGAACATCACAACTATTTTCAGGTTTCGTACCTCTATACCAAATTCTTCATCTTTCAAAGAGTGAAGATGATCGAAACGTTATAGAGTTAGATTAAATTCCAAAGAACTTCATGGCTCTAAATCTGGTACTTCGTTACACCGAGATGGAATCTTGTATAAATGGAAGAAGGGAATATATTGTCGCTGTCGCTGACGTCACTGATGATGTCATCATAATTATCATTTAGTCCCAATTCCAGCCCTGAACAGAAGATCTATTATCAGAGATAGTCTTACAGTAACCATACCATCTTGTTTTCAGACATTGTAAAGTCTAGGGTTGCATCGTCTAATGCGTCCATTACTTTTTAACACGCTAAAGTGTGACTTGAGGGAGATATAAGTGCTATTTCTAATAAGGTTAGCGATCGTGTAAAGATTCCTTCATTGGCTCGAAGTTACTATAGTATAGTGTGAAGGTGTGTACATATGTACTGTGTATATATTTATAGGTATGTATATGTCTTTGATTAACAACGGTAAGCGCAGGCATAGCAATGCGGTTGAGAAGCTCGTTTCGCAAACACGTTGATTCGAGTTCGATCCCATCGAACAGCATCTTTGACAAATGTTTTCGATAGCCCTAAGATGATCAATGCCTTGTGAGTGAATTTGATGGACAGAAACTGTATGGAAGCCTGTCGTATTTGTCTATGAGTGTGCCCATTTGTGCTTGTGCTTGTCTCCACCTCACAGCACGAAAACCATTGTTTGTATGTTTACGTCTCCGTAAATTAGCGTTTCAACAAAAGCGACCGATGAACTAGTAAGTGCTGATGTTCATCTGTTTGACTTAACACCACAAGGGAATGCTCCAGTACGACCAAAGTCTAATGACTAAAAGAAGCAAAAGGTGACACGTTAATCTACACATAATGAAGTATGTTTAAAAACAATTATCATTGAAGGATGTTTAGGGTAGAAAATCACAGAAAACGCTGAGGAACACGAGGTACGAAATGATAAAAACCAGGTAAGAATTTATTTGAATCATCCATTCATATTCTTGTTCGATATCCACTGGAATATCTTTGATACAGCCTCTCAGTAAATGGTAAGTATCGTTAAATATTGTAACTTTTTGTTATAACTTTTAACAAATGTATCAAACGCGTCTCAATAAAGGACAACATTATTTAAACAAAACTACTTTCCTTGTATTTATTTATTTATTCATTTATTTATTTATATGTGCCTCTGTGTGTATGCTTGCTTATATACAGTAGAACCTCGGTTTTCGAACAACTCTGATCACGAATAAATCATGCTTTATATATATATATATATATCAATATATTACGGAGATGTACTTGCATAGCAAGTGACATGATCTGAGATCGTGTGCTGAAACAAAAACTATTGCAGCACTGCAATTGTTTATATCAATATAGATAGATAGATAGATAGATATAAAGCACGATTTATTCGTGAACAGAGTTGTTCGAAAACCGAGGTACTACTGTATACTCTTTTACTCGTTTACTCTTTTACTCTTTTACTTGTTTCAGTCATTTTGACTGCGGCCATGCTGGAGCACCGCCTTTAGTCGAGAAAATTGACCCCGGGACTTATTCTTTGTAAGCCTAGTACTTATTCTATCGGTCTCTTTTTTCCGAACCGCTAAGTTACGGGAACGTAAACACACCAGCATCGGTTGTCAAGCGGTGGTGGGGGGACAAACACAGACACACAAACACACATACATATATACACATATATACGACGGGCTTCTTTCAGTTTCCGTCTACCAAATCCACTCACAAGGTTTTGGTCGGCCCGAGGCTATAGTAGAAGACACTTGCCCAAGGTGCCACGCAGTGGGACTGAACCCAGAACCATGTGGTTAGTAAGCAAGCTACTTACCACACAGCCACTCCTGCGCCTATATATATACACAAAAACAATTGCAGCGTGGAAGGTGTTTGTAAGCCATTTAAGAACACACAAAAACCGTTCGTTTTACTTCAATATTTAAATTTAACTTGTGTCAAAATATTTTCGTAGCTTTGAAACCGCGACCTGTTCACTGACAAAACTTTATGATGCAGCACGAAGTTTTGAAGTTTTTGTCAGTGAACAGGTCGCGGTTTCAAAACGACGAAAATATTTTGACACAAGTTGAATTTAAATGTTAAAGTTAAATTAACGGTGTTCTTAAATGGCTTACAAACGTCTTCCACGTTGCAATTGTTTTTGTTTCAGCACACGATCTCAGATCAAGTTACTCGCTATGCAATTACATCTCCCTATATATATATACATATATATATATATATATATACATACATATATATGTGAAAGGGTGTTGAAACGTACCTTTAAGGGTATCTCGAAAGGCCCGGCTGGAGGCCTAACCTTCCAACTTCTTTTATAAGGCTTAGAAAACTAAAGGACTGCTGCAATAAGTGTGTGCATCTGAGAGGGGAATAATCAACTGATCTTCCTGTATTCTCTTTTACCCGAAGCCAAGAACTTTTCAGCACCCTCCCTTGTGCGTGTGTGTATATATATATATATATATATATATATATGTATAAAAATTACTTTCAACTATAGACACAAAGCCTGAAATTTTGAGAAAGGGGAACAGTCGATTAAGTCGACCCCAGCGCTCGAATGAAACTTATTTTCTTGAAAGGAGAAAAAGGAAAGACGACCTCAGGAGAATTTGAACTAGGAGCGCAAAGACGGACGAAACACCGCTAATATTTTATCAATCGTGCTAACGGTTCTGCCATCAATGGTTTGAATGGCCGAAACTTCGATATCACTGTCAATAGTATTTTGTTTAAAAATAATAAATATTATATAATATACGTTAATGTTAAAGTTCGTTTTTATGCCATTGATATAAAAAATCAAACTAAAGAATTACTCAAAACTTCTTGTAGAATACATACCAATGTACATTCACAAGAAGAGTGACAGCGATTTCAAAGTTTCAGCCTGCTACCTGACGAAGGCGACCAAACTGAAACACACACACACTCACACACACATACACACTCACACACATATACACACATACACATACACATATACACACATACACACACACACACACACACGCATACACATATATATTCTTTTATTTGTTTCAGTCATCTGACTCCGGCCATGCTGGAGCACCGCCTTTAGTCGAGCAAATCGGCCCCAGGACTTATTCTTTGTAAGCCTAGTACTTATTCTATCGGTCTCTTTTGCCGATCCACTAAGTTACATATAAATACGACGGGCTTCTTTCAGTTTCCTATTTCTTTATTGTCCACAAGGGGCTAAATATAGAGGGGACAAACAAGGACAAATGGATAAAGTCGATTACATCGACTCCAGTGCGTAACTGGTACTTAATGTATCGACCCCGAAAGGATGAAAGGCAAAGTTGACCTCGGCGCAGTTTGAACTCAGAACGTAACGGCATACGAAATACCGCTAAGCATTTCACCCGACGCACTAACGTTTCTGCCAACTCGCCGCATTCTTTCAGTTTCCGTCTACCAAATCCATTCACAAGGCTTTGGTCCGCTAGAGGCTATAGTAGGAGACACTTGCCCAAGGTGCCACGCAATACAGCGAGAGGCAGAGTAAACAAATGAGCTTCAAACTTGGAGTTTCGAAAGAAGCGGAAGAATTGAGTAGGGGATGAGTAGGATGAAGTGAAGCTGCGGTAAAGATGGAAGTCAATGGATTTTTATAAGACGGAGTTAAGGAGTTTGAGGAATGGAATGGCTGTAGCACTCATCATTTCTCAGTATTTCTTTCTGTTAACTAATAACAAAGACAATAAAATTGTAGGGAATGGGAAATAGGATATTATTATATATAAGCCTTTTCTAAAGATATTTGTGTTATAAAGTTAATGAGAAAGTTTTAAACAATGAATTCTGATTAACAAACAAAATATTCGTGTAAAAATAGACGAAAAATAGCGACATAGCGAGATTGATATTTTCATTTTAACTTTTGTAGTTGTGTTGATAGGGCTTTTGTGAGGAAGGTTGTCTATGGTCAGAAAGTGAATTGAAGTTCTGAGAAAAAAACTTGAGAAATGGTGCTACCAGTGGAACCTTTCTCTCACCAAGAGTATTTATACAAAATCACTTCTGTACACATTCAAGGTGCAAGCACTGTCTGGATATATAAATGTCTTGCTTGTTCTCGAGAGGAAACATGTCTTAGAATGGTCTGTGCTGCGCAATTTAAACCGGTACAATTCTTGAATTGATCTTTCTAGGCTGAGAATAAAATTTTGTCCAAATTCCAATGAATTATTCCTTTATATTGTAATACTTTCATGTCGTATGAATAAATATATATTTTTTTGATGTTTAAACGAGTCCTGTCCCTCTTGCATTTACATCAGCTTAGAGTGTAATTGTTGCTGACACAAAGCTTTAGGTGAAGAGAAAAACATACTTCTGGATATTAAAAGAACTTTTAGAGGTTACAAGATAATTATTTTTCCGTGTCAGAGATTATATAATAGCTTCTTTCGAACGACTACATAAGAACTTCAAAAATGAAAAAAATAGAAATGTATTAAAGAATGAAATCAAGATATAAATAACTAAAAGCATATGCAAAAATCATCTACTAAAATATTATATTAACTTGTTTCAATGTAAAAAAAATAGAATATTGTTATCATTCACTCTTTCAAAAACTATTCTTATGATTTTATAGATATTGATTGAAAATATTCTTTCAGAATCACGCAATAAATATCTGACAGTTATAGCAAGCCGTAGTAGTATTTGTATCATACAGTGAACTTCTTAGAATAGATTTGTAAGTTTAATTATTGTGAAGAGTGAAGAATTTAACGTTTCAGGGCCTTTCCTTTCGTCAGAGATTGGGGAAGGAATAGAAAAGAAGAAACTAGTGTCATCAGTGTCATCGTTTTGACGTCAAGCCAGTAAATGTATTTAATATTATAATAACAAGATATGAGAATATCAATATTTTATATATTATAACTTTATAAATATCGTGAATGTTACACAATCATCTGCTTAAAGAGATAATAAGGATAAGAAAAGATATATCCAGAAGATAACGGTATCAAAATAAATATATTTATAATATTATATTCACTCTATATAATTAACATTTGAAATGAATTAATTTACCTTGTCATCTGAATAAGAAAACCGACAAATGTGATAGAAATCAAATTAAAAAAGATTATATTTTTTATGAATGTAATCGTCTGAACTGAAACAATTTGACCTCATTTTCATAAGTAAATCTTTATGATCATATTATTATAATGATCTTTATATGACCCCCCACCACCACCACCACCATCTATGAATTTCAACATATACTTGCGTCGGTGAAAAATCACAGACACCACATAACACGTTCCATCATCAATGTCCTATGATCGTAGTAGTCGCGGCAGCACTATCCTCCATCAGAGTCTTGAAGGACGCTATCGGTTCATATTCCACTGAGTTCGTTCTCTTATCATGACTTGGTTAGCAAGTACGTCTGTTGGAATAAGATTCAGTCTAGCTAGCAAGTCTTTTAAAGTAACATCAAGACTTATTTTCATTTCACCCTCGTAGCAAGAATACATATATTTCTATAATTAAAGATTTAGTATATTCTTTTATGGTCATACGACTCTCAGTCTGCATAAAGCATGATGATATCTTTATCCTGTATCCTAATTCAGCGTGAGAATAACAAATATCATAAATTTTTAAAATGTTGGTGGATGTCTCAAATATCATAGCACTGTGCAATTCTTTGGCTATATTTGTTGTTTCTTTTGCGTTCTGATTCCCAATAGCGAGGTGGGATACAACATTGTCTTTCATCTTTCCAATGTCGATAAAGAGAATAAAGAGAATATCAGTCAAATTTTGGTGTCGGTTTTAAATAAATACAATCCAAACACTATGCTCGATTTAACCGACTGTAACATCAACCACCCATAGTATACAGTCTAGTGTCAATTCAGAAACGAACATTGATAGTATACTCAGACATGGAATACCACACTTGGAGGGAAAGAGCATAGTCGTTTAATATTGACCCCAGTTTGTGAGTGACACTTTATTTTGTCGATCTCGAAAGAATGGAAGTAGAGTTGGCCTTGGTAGAATTTGAAATCAGCATGAAAAGGAATGTAACTAAATAGCACAAGGTTACATTTCAAAACTATTCAATCATACATCAATTACAATTAAAGAAGAACAAAAACACTCTACCGGACGATACAACCAAGTAAGTGCAATCCACAACCATCGAAATTCAATTCATTACATCTCAAACACATCCCATTCGAAACCCGTTCAAATCCAAGAGAGTCCCTCGTCACCACAACATACTATTTAGAACTACAACAAAAATATATAAACAATTACATCTTCAATAAAACAACTCTTCCATTTATTGATATAAAAAAATTATTGTTTAAATTAACTAATAATAATCTTCTATATTTATTGTTTATCGGAGAGATAATTCTGTAGTAGATATGAATAAAAACCTAATAAAAGTTTTTTCCTTGTTTACTTAATTTATCATAGGGAGAATTCCGTAATAGACTTTAATATAGACTTAAGGCTGTAAATGCGATAACCAAAGTACGCTATAGATATATATTTAGGCTATAGTAATTGGAAATCAAATTTACTAATTTTTTTTAGAGGTAACCAGATTTGAAGTTACTTAAATAATGATTGTTATTCGTATATTATGGAAGGGAGGATTTGGTAAATCGATAGAAATCACTAATATAAACCAAACAAATAATAAGGATTGTTCTCCATGAACTAATCAATATTATTATTTACAAAATGAGGGATCATACATAGTGCATATCCAAACTCTATCAATACTTTCAGTAGTAACAAACAACATTGTTGCAATAAGAATACAATTTATAAACTCTACAATACTATGATAATTATTATTCTGATTATCAAATTTATTTAGTAAGTCAAATGAAACTACTTATTATTATCATCATTATTTTAATTATCATCAATTAATTAATAAATTAAATAAGTGTATTTATACACATATTCATTTAGTATAATGAAGACATCTCATTTGTGATATGTAATTAATATTAAGTACTAATATAATGGTAAATTTAACAGTAACTACAAGAATGTTCACTAAAATGAAGCAATTCAGAATTGGTCCACTAATAACCAATTTTCGAAATTAAGTTGTGTAGATTAAGATGACAAAACTCAAATATATACATATCTGCACACACATACATACACACACATACATACATACAT
>NC_068984.1:14789941-14791915 GCF_001194135.2 Octopus bimaculoides
ATATATATATACATACATACATACATACATACATACATGATATGGTTGTTTACGCACCTTATTCATAGTTCCTGCTAAGAAAAGTAACGAGTTTCGTAGACAAGAGGTAAGTTCCTAGCGAACCAATGCGAAGACGACCAAGTGGACTCGATTCAGACGTGATACATATTCGCCTCCTTTCACTTAAACATCTAATGTTGTGAGAGAACGTATGAAATTACCTCTGCTAACGTACAAAGTAAGTCTCTAATGTTTGTGTTTTAATCCAACACAATTCGGTTGCAGTTCAAACCCTAATCCTCCTTTATTTAAAAGAAAATCCTCAAATATCACAACGTGTCATTTCCAATTATTCTAAATGGTTGTGGATTTCTAACAAATCCCCTTCCACATCTAGAATCACTTTTATATAATTAATCTACAGACTCAGAGCGAAGCTTTATCTTTCTTTACATGCAAGGTCACAGCTATGGAGATGTTTCTTATTTCTGTATTGCCCACAAGGGGCTACACACAAAGGGGACAAACAAGGACAGACAAACGGTTTAAGTCGATTATATCGACCCCAGTGCGTAACTGGTACTTATTTAATCGACCCCGAAAGGATGAAAGGCAAAGTTGACCTCGGCGGAATTTGATCTGAGAACGTAGCGGCAGACGAAATACCGCTAAGCATTTCGCCCAGCGTGCTAACGTTTCTGCCAGCTCGCCGCCTTTAGAGAGCTATGGAGATGTTTCTGTGTATTAGCTCTCATCAGTTCATTGTAGCCTGATTAGGTTTGCTTTAATCAACTAACTGTAGCTTTTACATGCACAATGATAGATTTTTGGTTGATTAAATGTAATTGTTTATGCCTTGTTCCTTGAGAGTCGTTAAATCTACTGTTAGCTTTTTGTTGTCTTTCTTCAACTTATTTCACGTTTCCCCCATCCACAAAACGCTCCGCTTTTTATCTGTTTTCATTCTCTAATCTTAGTACATCTGAAAATGTGTAACAGAAGCTTAGTTTCAAAGACTTAAAACCACATGGGAGAAATATTCTTTTATGTCTTTCTCTGTGTAGATAGCGAACGGAAATAAGGATGTAATAAAAATTAATTAGATTAAATTACATTGATTAATTATTTGAATAATTAAAGAAAGATAAGAAGAAAACTGGTGGAAAATAGCAGAGGTGTCAATATACAAGTCAGCAAGCTGGCAGAATTGTTAGGACGCTGAACAAAATGCCTAGCGGTATTTCGTCCGGTATTTCTGAGTTCAAATTCTGCGTAAGTCGGCTTTACCTTTCATCCTTTCAGGGTTGATAAAATAAGTATCAGTTGAACACTGGAGTCGACGTAATTGATTTAACACCTCCTCCCGGACTTGCTGGCTTTGTGCCAACATTTGAAACCAATATACGCAGTATTGTAAACGAGCGTGAAAATATCTAACGATGACCGATTAGTGACCGATGGTATGGGGTCAATGCAAAAGAGCAAAAAAAAATTAATGGAAATTGAAAAATGATGACCGACTGGTGACCGATGGCGTGGTGTCAAAATCAATCTACATCAATACAACAATCACGTGTGTCTCTCAGATCAACAAGAAACGAGAGAAATGAAATAAAAATACAAAACAGAAGAAAAAATCAATAAAACTAAGGTGTACAATAATTGTCTTATTGACAGATTTCCAAGCTGGGCTGTGTTAGTGACCAGGTCGCAGTTGAGAGACGGACATTTTGACACCTTATGAATAATAGTTTATTTTAAAGAGAATTTGACTCCCCGTGTTATAAAACGGTTCGTCTGCAGTGTAGTTGCTTTCAGTTTTACCATATGGTCTTAGATCGAATCAGCTGCTCGACACTAAAGCTCGGCCATATAAACGTATTTCTACGTGGTGAATTGTAAAAAAAATAAGAAGGAAAATGCACAGAAAATTTAATGTTCGAAAGAATATATATATATATATATATATATATA
>NC_068984.1:14792762-14794183 GCF_001194135.2 Octopus bimaculoides
GCCATAAAGGCAGTATACAGAGTAGCTGCGGGCTGGACAACAGATTAATGAATGAAAATGAAATGACATAAAATGAATAAATGAGAGACGAAACCCAACGCCCGCCGATTGGGGTTTTTCTAGAAAACATATTTTCTTTTTTGTTAAATCAATATCAGGTTTCAAACCTCTTACAAAAAGGAGGTACTAAAACTTCTTATGTAAACGTTTTTTTTTTTTAAAAGAAACACAATTAAGGTTTTAAACCACTACAAATAATGCAATAAGATGCGGTTTCAAACCCTCTTAACGAGGCTTTTTCACCTCCTATTCACCGATATATCCATCAATATATCTATCATTATCTTCAGGGCCGCTTGAGTTCCTGAACCCCGCCATTTCCCGTGCCCCATTTATGTACGAGGCATATCTCATGCTAGGGTCAACCGGCCATATGCAAACTGCTGACTACGCAGCCATTCCTATGTGAACAGCAATAACAAATCAACGTTAATATAAATCTTTTTATTTTCATGAGAAGCAGCTGGAAATATGGAGCTGCATAACACTCACACACACACATACACGCTTACACACACACATATATGTGTAATGAAGACTTGTAGAGTGGTACGTGTGTGTGTGTGTGTGTGTGTGTGTGTGTGTGTTCACTCGTGATCGAGGAAGACTATCACTCGCCATGCGCACTCAGACAAATTTACCCTTTACACATGTGGCTCCGCTGGTGACTAACAAGTCCGGCCTCTTGATAAACATACACACTTGCAAGCATTGAAAACCAAGCTTTTCCCATTTACTACCTGGAAAGACATTTTGGAGCAGCTCGCTTAATTTCTGCATGAAAAATGTATGTGTTTTTTTCGAAAATACCCATTCCTTCTCTTACTTGTTTCTCCCACTGGTGCCGATAACAAGCATTGCTTTCCCAATTGGCTTTCCATATTTCACACGCCTTCAACGAACATTTCACACAATCCTTAAATCTTAGTCTTGCTTTCTGCTGGGAGTTGCTTTCCGCAAACAAGTTCCGTCATATATCATCTTCTTGGGGATTCTCCGATCATTCATCCGGCAATACATACATACCCACGCATGTGCACACGCATGCATTACGTGTGTGTGTGTGTGTGTGTGTGTGTGTGTGTGTATCCTACTTCAGTTGTATGGGTTTGATCATTAGTATGGCATATGCTCAGGTTTAAATACCGGGAGTCAGCCATGATACAGACAGACAGACAGACAGACAGACAGGCAGATAGAGAGAGAGGGAGAGAGAGAGAGAGAGGCAGGAAGACAGACAGACAAACAGAGATAGGTATGTACGAAATGCAGATGGATAATACAAATAGACTGGTTTATTACATAGATAGATAGAGAGAGAGATAGAGAGAGAGAGAGAAGGGGGTGGAAAGACGTACATG
>NC_068984.1:14794193-14795500 GCF_001194135.2 Octopus bimaculoides
GTGGAAAGACGTACATGCATTATATATACATACAAACATATATATATATATATATATATATATATATATATATGTATATGTATAAATATAAACATATATTTATATATAAATGTATAAGCATATACATACATGCACACAGATGCATATTCATTTGCATACACACAAGCATATAAATTAATATGTGTGTGTGTGCATATACGCACACACACACACACACATATATATATATATATATATATATGTGTGTGTGTGTGTGTGTGTGTGTGTGTGTATCCATCCAACCATGCTTGTATCTATACGCATGCGTGTGTATGTCTGTGTGTGTGCTTGTGTCCGTGAGTGTGTGTATGTGTATGTGTTTGTGTGTGTATGTGTGCGCGTGTGTGTGTGTGTGTGTGCTTGTGTGTGCGTGTGTGAACACTTCAATAACTCTCCTTCAAATAGGCCATTCCTTTGCTAATTTTTCGTTCGTCTTCCTTGTCTTCTTCGCACACACACACACACACACACACATACACACACACACACATACACACACACACACATATATATACACACTGTCTCTTTTCTTTTTCTCTCTATCTATCAACATAAATAGAGAGAGAGAGAGAGAGACAGATAAACAGTCAGATAGATCCTGTTCTCTCCTTTCCCTCTCTCTCTCTCTCTCTCTCTCTCTCTCTCTCTCCCCTTCTCGCACTGTTGTCTCTCTCTCTCTCTCCCTCCCTCTCTCTCTATCTATCTCTCTCTCCCTTCCTCTCACTTGCTGTCAAATATTTTTTCTTCGATGCATAATCATATGATAAACAAAACGCCATTGTCAAAGATGGTCCAGTAATTGCAATTTTCACTCAAATAACACTTTCAATTAAATAATTATTTTAAAATAAAAACATGTAATCAAAAAGAAATTAGCGAAAATTGATTTAACTTCAATTTTATTATCAATTCTTTATTGAATTCTTTCTTTTTCTTTTGTTTTAATATATTTTTATAATTGATTATTTTTTTGTTCTTTTTATTTCTTTTCAGTTTTCTTTATGCCTTTTTTATAATGTTTTTGTTCTTTAACTAAATTTAGACATTTTTATTTGGGTTTTTTTTTTCTATATTTCATAATATTTGTTACTTTTCAATCCAAATAGAAGATAGTTTTTGTTTTCTTGGCTGGAGCATTGTATGTGTAGATGCTGTTGTGGTGGTTTCTGCTGCTGCGGCTGCTGCTGTTTCCGTTGCCCTCCGTGTTTTACAAGTTATGTATGTATGTATAGATAGATAGACACACAGATAGATAGATAGATAGATAG
>NC_068984.1:14795600-14796619 GCF_001194135.2 Octopus bimaculoides
ATAGATAGATAGATAGATAGATAGATAGATAGATAGATAGATAGCAACAGGGTATTTTTGTTTGTATGTTTGTTTTATGTATGTATTCTCATGCATATAGCCGCATATCTAGACATGCTCATATATATCTAGACATGCTCATATCTAGACATGCTCAAATATAAATGATAAACTTCTGGAAAGTTTTACAGATATTTACAGTTCCAGTGATGGATTGGATCTGTAGTCTTCGAATTAGCTTTCTCCTTTCTGGTTTTCAGAAGCCTAATTTCTCAAGATTGGTATTTAGGCAGTGTATTACATATCCCAGGGCACCAATAATTACAGGTATAAACCTGAACTTGTAATCTGGATAAGTAACTGCAGATTTCTCAATAGTTCAACGTATGTATTCTCTTTTTCACTGATCTTCAGCTTTATGTTAACATCCGCTGCGCAGCTAATTTCCACAACTGTGCACAGTTTCTCTTCTCCGTCCCAAACCATTATATCAGGTCTGTTGTGCTTACATTTTATTGAGGTCTTCACTGGGACATTCCACCAGTATTCCTTTTTATTATGAGTGGTTATAACTTCTACCATATTGTGGGTTCTTATTTCTTTGTCCTCGGGATTATCCTCCCGACGGATTTCATTATAGAGCGTCCTAGCTACAACATCATGTCTCATCGGTAGATAATAAAGTGATGACATTTTCGGACAACTGCTTGTGATGTGGATGATATCTTCAGTGTGAACTCTACAAATTCTGCATCGGTTGTCACAATTTACGGCTTTTTCTGCATCTCTATTCCTTTTGTGCATCAGGTACTTGGTTGATATTTCCTGTTCCTGGATTGCAAACGTATACCCTTCAAAGTGGGAGGTAGTAATCCGGCTATTGATCCCTGATAAACTGCTTTGATGATCGATGTTACTATCATCACGGAGCTCTCTACTAGCATATCCATGCATAGGCTTCTGCTCGTGTAACATCATCCTTTCATCTGATTATACGTTGCGGTGGAGTCGTGCGACTT
>NC_068984.1:14796629-14797750 GCF_001194135.2 Octopus bimaculoides
GAGAGAGAGAGAGAGAGAGAGATTATGAGCAGTAGTGGTGTCAATCAGACCCAGAAGTTTCGGGTAATGCTGAGTAAGTGCTATGGATAGACCATAGTTAAGCTCTATGTTCGGTGATTATGCGAATAAGGATTACAACGTAGGTCATATGTCAGCATGTGTATACATAAAAAAAAAAATTTTCAGAATGAGATAAAAAAACCAACACTGTGAAGATTTTAGAACATTTATAAATAGGTCTTACAGCTGTTTCCAGGATATTTATTATATCCCTTCATCGGAGACGGTGTGAAAAAATGGTCAAGCAATAGCTAATTTAGATAAGATACTCTCTATTTCGTATCTTATCTAAATTAACTATTGCTTAATCATTTTCTCACACTGTCTCCGATGAAAGGATGTAATAAATATCCTGGAAACAGCTGTAAGACCTATTTATAAATGTTCTAAAATCTTCACAGCCTTGGTTTTTTTACCTCATTCTGAAAAAACATTTTTAGATATATATATATATATATATATAATTAACCTGTATAAGATATGGGTTCATAGAATCGAACTGCTATCACATTAAGCTCGTCTCCGGACTCGGCTGTCAGTTCACATAATAATCAGTTACAATGTAATTTAATGTCAACTGTCGGTATAACTGAAAATCCAGAATATCTGAGAGATAAAATTATTCTCCGATGTGTATATATATAAACATAAAGTCAGGGTATTTGAAGGGAGAATATAGTTTTCATTTAACCACGTGACTTCCATAGGGTTACAAACGTTTCGTAACCTTCTGCATGTAATATTAAGTTTTGTGTACAAGGAATTATGAGTACACAACCGCATTAATATGTATGCACGGCATCCCACATGCTGATGCAACGAAGATGTTCCAATGTTCTGATGAGCCAACTTTCTTTATCTCCATTGATTTGTGAATATACAATTGTATTGTATAACGCTGAACACATGTATGTATATGTGTGAGTATATGCATATAGATAGGTAGATAGATAGATACATACATACATACATACATACATACATAGATGTAGTCACTCTGTATAAGGATGAATACATACGAGCAAGCATGTTCGTGCAGATGTATGCATGTATGTATATAT
>NC_068984.1:14798201-14798975 GCF_001194135.2 Octopus bimaculoides
TGTATGTATACATGTATGTATGTATGTATTTATGCATGTGTACATGCATGTATGTATGTATGTATGTATGCATGCATGTACATACATACGTGTGTATGTATGTGTATTTTTGTATGGACAAACCTACGTATGTATATATGCATGCCTGCCTGTATGCCTGTATGCATGTATGTATGTATGTATGTACGTATGTATGCATGTATGCGTAACTCTGTGTGCGTGTGCGTGTCTTCTATTGCTTGTTTATTCCATGTTGCATCAATGTCGTCTTATATTGGCAGGTTTCCTTTTGGAATTCTCTTGTTGCTTAGACCGTTATTCTTACTTTTCATGTTGCTGTTGTTATTGTCAGGGCTGTTACAAATTTTTGTTGTTGTTGTTGTTGTAACTCCTGTTGTTGTTGCTGCTGCTGCTGCTGCTGTTGTTGTTATGCTTGTAATTCTTGTTCCTGCTGCTGTTGCTGCAACTGCTGGTTCTGCTGCTGTTGTCGTCGTCGTTGTCATGGTTGTAACTGGTGTTGTTGCTGTTGGTGTTGTTATCGTTCGTGTTGTTATTGTAGTTTTGAGGTTGATGTTGTTCTTGCGGTTGATGCATGTTTCTTTTAATCGCTGTTTGTTGCGGCTTATTTCGATGATGATGTTGCTGTCGTTGTTGCTGTTGTTATCTCGGTGCCGGAAGTGAACATTTACCAAACACTGTTTCACAAGGAGTTCGTACTGAAGTAGTAGTAGTAGTAGTAGTAGTAGTAGTAGTAGTAGTAGTAGTAGTAGTAGT
>NC_068984.1:14799406-14801570 GCF_001194135.2 Octopus bimaculoides
GGTGGCGATGGTTCTTGTATACAAGTTTATGGAACGCATAAATGAATCGAACATCTTTTGAATGCATGAAAGAACTACGGAAGCAATCTTGGAAATGGAGTTCACAAATACACACGCACACACACACACACACACACACACACACACACACAAACATACATATATATGTACCTGTACGTCAGTGTATGTGTGTCTCTGTGTTTTCATGACTGTGTGCGCGTTCATGAGTGTGTGTATGTGTGTGTTGTGTGTGTATGTGTGTCTCTGTGTCAGTATGTGTATATGTATGTATATATGGAAGGAGATAGAAGGGGGGGATGTATATGCATGTTGTATGTAATTTAATACACCACTACTTATGCACATAACAATGTGAAGTCGCGTGGCTTAGTGGTTAGGGCATGCGGCTCACGATTGTAAGGTCGTGTGTTCAATTCCTGGTGACGCGTTGCGTCCTTGAGTAAGACACTTTATTTCATGTTGCTCCAGTCCACTCAGCTTGCAAAAATGAGTAGTACCTGTATTTCAAAGGACCAGCCTTGTCACATTCTGTGTCACGCTGAATCTCCCTGAGAACTACGTTGAGGGTACACGTGTCTGTGGAGTGGTCAGTCACTTGCACGTTAATTTCATGAGCAAGCTGTTCCGTTGATTGGATCAACAGGAACGCTCATCGTCGAAACCGACGGAGTACTCCTTTGAATGGATACAACAACACGGTGTACCTGTAAGTATATTCTTTTATTTGTTTCAGTCATTTGACTGCTGCCATGCTGGAGCACCGCATTTTGTCGAGCAAATTGAACCCAGGACTTATTCTTTGTAAGCCTAGTACTTATTCTATCGGGTCTCTTTTACCGAACCACTAAGTTACGGGGATGTAAACACAACAGCATCGGTTGTCAAGCGTAACTTAGCTGTTGCTACCAAGTTCCAGTTTGGGCCAGGAGTACCTGTGGTCGGAAGAGTGAGTTCGTCGTGTCTTTTTGTTTTGTTTTTCCTGAACTGTTTCCTCTTTTCCTGTTTACTTCAAAGACTTTTTTTAACTATCTCTGTGAACTGTCTTTTTGTATTTTTCTAACATGACGGACAACAAGAACAACGGTTCGAAACGTGTGTTGTACCCAATAAAGTCCATTACACATTTCATCTCCTATTTTATTAATACTGTTACCCCAACCGCCACTACGAAATTCCTGCAATAAATCTACAGATAACAACAGGTAGTCAAAACTGTGCTGATGCCTTACCCATCACCTATTTATACATTTTGTACAATTTCTCCATTATAAATATATATATATATACAAATGATATGTGAGCATATGCATATATACATACATATGTCTACATACCTACATCTACATGTATATATAGATGCATATCCGAGTACAGGACGTCAAAAAACGTAGACAAAAATGGAACGGGAACATAACAAAGCACAAAAAGCGAACTTTTTCTTACGGACAACAGAATGAACACATAGGAAAACAGACAAGCCACATATGGAACTTTTCCTTCATCAGCTGCCTCTATTCTAAACTAGGCGTTTCGAAGATGAGGCAGAACGCGATCTTAGAATAGCTCTTCCCGCAATGCAAAACCTACATATATATATATATATATGTATTTATGTATCTATGTATTATGCATAAACACACACACACACACATACAGACGTTGGTGGGTTGGTGGCGCTGGTGCTGGTTGTATTCATTTCCGTATTGGTGACGTTAATGACGGCGATTGTGGAGGTATTATTGATGGTGACAATGATCATATTGTTCTTGTTTAACGTATTGTTGTTGCTGGTTAGTTTCAGGTCAATCCTCGGTGACCCGAGATCAAAACCATTCCATTCAGCGTTTAAAATAAACCGGAGCACCACATTATCTCATGAGACTGTCTTTTATTTCAGATAGAACTGGGGTTTTTTTGTTTTTGTTTTTTTTTTCGTATTATTATTGTTGCTGTCGTTATCGGTCGTTAGGGAGTTGCTGGGTTGCTATTGGTTACGATACTGGTATTGGTTGTGTTGGTGCTAAAGTTAGATAGTGACATTTGCTTAAGGTTGATTAAGCAACATCCACAGATATATATAATATAGACAGGTATGTATGTATATATATATATATATACATACACACACACACACACACACACA
>NC_068984.1:14801952-14802363 GCF_001194135.2 Octopus bimaculoides
TGTGTGTGTGTGTGTGTGTGTGTAGATATGTATATGTGTATATATAAAGAGAGAATTAGAGTGAGAGAGAGAAAGAGAAGGAGAAGAAAAGAGAGAGATAAATACATACATACATACATACACAGACAGGAGTAGATAAATAGTTAGACAGATAGGCAGACAGACAGACTGACAGAATGACAGGCAGACAGGATGTCAGACTGACAGTCAGGTATTCGAATCTGAGATATCACAATGCTGCCACTCATTTTCACAGCTTGTTATGCAAGATTGTGATATCTAAGATTTAATAATTATATACACTCCGCAATATTATCTGAGAACTGTAAACAGTTCTCAGTGCACACACACATATATATATATATATATATGTGTGTGTTTGTGTGTGTAAGTGTATGTGTGTATATATAT
>NC_068984.1:14803204-14804492 GCF_001194135.2 Octopus bimaculoides
TTATATATATATATATATATACACATATATATACATAGATATATATATATTTATATATGTACATGTATACACACATACATGTATGTATGTATGTGTGTGTACATACATACAAATGGCGTATATATAGATATAGATATATAGAAATAGAGAGAGATAGATAGATAGATAGATAGATAGATAGATAGATAGATAGATAGATAGATAGATAGATAGATAGATGTGAGATTGAACATCCTCGTGATTGTTATCCTCAACAACAACATCCTCATCATCATCATAATAATTATCATTATTACTTTGTATTAACACCATTATTGTTATCGTCATTCATGTCTTTTATTCCTTGAGGTTTTATTCCAAATTAAATTTTAAAAATATAAAGAACTATTGGAATTCTTACCTAATATCTATAAAACTCTTATAATTACTTACCTCCGGTCGTAAACACTTGTGAAACTAATTTCAGTTTCTGCATTTTTGCTCCTGTCTAATCTTAATGTGCTATATATTATATATTTATATCATACATTTATATTGTATATTTATATTGCTTTATGTACTTGTGTACCTGTGCGTTGGCGTAGATGTGTAGGCGTCTGTATGTGTTGATGTTCTCTCTATATATGTTCTGGTGTCTTTGTATTTCTGTATCTGGGTGTATGCGTTGGAGTGTCTGTATGCGTTCGTTTGCTCTGTTGCACATTTATATGATTCTGGATTTGTGCGCCTGCGCGTTGGCGTAAGTGTATATTTGTGCCTGTGTGTTTGTGTAAATATCTGTGTGTGTGTTTGTGTATCTTGATATTTTTGTGTGCGATATATTATATACATAGACAAATATCTGTATGTATATACGTATTTATGCTTGAATGTCTGTATATATGTATGTATGTATTTTGTATGTTAGTATGTATGCATGTACTTTATATGTATATATAATGTATGTAAGTGTATATGTATGTATATACGTATGAACGTATGTATATATGTAAGTATGTATATGTGTATGTATATATGTATGTATGTATGCATGCATATATGTATGTATGTAAGTATGTATGTGTGCATGTATGAATTTATGCATGTATGTATGTGTATGTATAATTTATGTATGTATTTAAGTATATATGCATACGTATAATGTACGTATGTATGTAAGTATAAGTATAATGTATGTATGCCTGTGTATAATGTGTGTCTGTAAGAATGTATGTAAGTATGTATGTGCGTATGTATAATGTATGTATAATGTATGTATGTACGTGTGTGTAATGTATGTGTGCATATG
>NC_068984.1:14804918-14813900 GCF_001194135.2 Octopus bimaculoides
GTGTGTGTCTGCAGATACGTGCGTGCTTTGTATTACGCATATTATTCGTACGCTTGCTTTTGTGTACTCCATTTTGTTTTTTATCTTTTACCTGTTTCCAACCGAAACAACTTTCCTTCCTTGGTATTTCCCACGAATACATAGATAGATAGATAGATATACGAGCGGAGATACCCGGCGTTGCTCGGGATTAAAATGGCATAGTTTGAATATAATATATTATAGTTATGTTCAAATAGGTGATATGGGAAAGTGCAGCATTGACAACAAAATATTTGTGGAGTAAATGATGGGCTGATTCGACTAAGCAACATGCCATGCATCCGTTTGGGGGTATTTCAGGCCCTAACCTGTCATGGAAAATTGGGGGTGAGGGTTATGTGATTTTTGAACGCACCAAAAAGCTGTCAGTGGATATACACTCTTTTGCAGCAGTCATCATCTGAGATTTTGACCCTTTCTTCGGGTCTGTTGCCCTACATCACTCATAAAGTAAATTTGAAGGAACTGTGGTTGTTCATTTGTGGGTAACAGGGAATCAATGAGGTGATAGACTTGCCCTTGAACTTTGACGTTGGCGTAAATTCATGTTTAACAATTTTCATAGATGCAGTAAACGATGTCATTTGAAATGCAGAGTTGTATTGTCTGATATTGTTCAGAAAATCCTTTGACTGGATGGACGTGCCTTCTAGAAGATTCATAAGAGGTTGAGAAGGAGCTGGTAGTGCTGGTAATGTTACCTGACCGCCTGAGCAGCATTTGTTTCATTTGAAAATTTTAAACCTCTACAGAAACGACAATTTGTGTTTAGCACACCAATTTGGACAGAGTTATCATTTTTATAAGAATGGGATAGATCATATCTGAAAACAGCTTCCGGAGTTGTGAAGAACGAATTTGTACATAATCTGTTTCTGAGAGCTATTTTATTGGAACTCTGTCTAATCATTAAAACATTGATTTAATGATCCAGCATTAAGTGCTGCAACATGCATTTGCTGATCTTGGGAAAGTCTCATCTCCCTTCTCTCTTGAGACTCCGTCTGACGTGCTGTAGCATGCCTTTACTGATCTTGAGAAAATCCCATCTCGCTTCTCTCTTCAGATTCACGCCTTCGGTAAATGTTAAGTTACCACCAATCCAATTCGCTGTCCGTGACCCAGTTTTTGTTTCCTTGTTGTAACATTTTTCTTTTTGCTTTTTTTTTCTGATGACGTTAGAACTGCATGAATACCACACCATCAAATATACTGTAGACGTTATAGCATCTCTGAAAAGTCAATACTAACTTAGCTATGATTCTAAAATGTTATCGTAGATATTACATCAATCCCCGTACAGTAAATGATAAAGTTTTGGAAGAGAAAATTATTATTCCATCAATGGATTTATAATGGCCGTATTTCGTATACATCCGTCTTTTGAATGAATAGGTTGAGAGTTCGTATTCATTCATGCATATTTCTCGTTGTCGTGCTCTGGGTCAGACATCGGTTATAACACACTCAATTTCCTTGCCATCAGCACATCTGGTAAGATGAGAAAAATAGAAATTACTAGTTGAATTAAAGATCTTTCTTAATTATCAGATGAAGAAGTCTAAGCCACAGATTCATCAATTTCATGCATCGTCTGCTATAAGCAAGTTGAATACTATGGATCACCATTTTCGTCTTCCATTGTGCTGTTCTTTTACATTCACTGCATTTTAAGTCTGTCCATTTTCTTTTCTATATTATCTAATCACACAATCCACATAATTCTTGATTTTCATCTTCATTTCTTTCCATTCATTTTGTCTTACAGTCTCTCTAAAAGATTTCTTGCCTTGTCTTTTTTCTAATTACGTGTCCAAAATATTTTAGATTTTCCTCTTTGAATGTGTCCAACAAAATTGTGTTAGCTTTTGCAGTTTTAAATACCTTATTGATCATGTATTCCGTCCATGATATTCAGAAAAGTCTTCTATTTGATTACATGATAATACTTTCTTCAATGTCCAAGTTTCAGTTTCGTAGAGTAGAGTGAACAATACAAAACATTTTAAGTCTCTTCCTTCTGATTTCGATATTAATAACTCTTGATGTTAATATTTTTGATATTTTTTAAATGATTTTCTAACTGCTTCAACCCTTCTTTTCATTTATTTCATATTTCCCAGTTTCTGTTTGCATATGTTTCAGGATGTTTCGTATCTGTTCGCTAGACTTACCTTCAGTTTTAGGAAGGCGGCGAGCTGGCAGAAACGTTAACTCGCCGGGCGAAATGCTCAGCGGTTTTTCGTCTATCTTTACGTTCTCAGGTCAAATTCCGCCAAGATCTACTTTGCCTTTCATCCTTCTGGGGATCGATAAGTTACATGCTGGGGTCGATCTAATCGACTGGCTCCCTCCCCAGAAATTTCGGGCCTTGTGCCTAAGAGTAGAAAAGAATATTTATTTTAAGGGCCTTTTGCTTTTTTCTGATCATTCTTTTATTCTTTTATTTGTTTCAGTCATTTGACTCCGGCCATGCTGGAGCACCGCCTTTAGTCGAACAAATCGACCCCTGGACTTATTCCTTGTAAGCCTAGTATTTATTCTATCGGTATCTTGTGCCGAACCGCTAAGTTACGGCGACGTAAACACACCAGCATCGGTTGTGAAGCGATGGGGGAACACACAGACACAAACACATGCACGGACACACACACTCTTACACACACGCGCGCGCGCGCATATATATATATATATACGACGGGCTTCTTTCAGTTTTCGTCTACCAAATTCACTCACAAGGCTTTGGTCGACCCGAGGCTATAGTAGAAGACACTTCCCCAAAGGTGCCACGCAGTGGGACTGAACCCGGAACCATGTGGTTGGTAAGCAAGCTATTTATCACACAGCCACTCATTGTTTATTTTGCATACATTTCCACTCCATATAACATTCCTTTGTCATTTACTATTGTCGCCAGGTTTCGTAGATCACCTCTCTTGAAATCTAATAAAACGTCTAAGGCTGTCGTTGTTGTTTTGTTGTTATCATTGATCATACTTATTATTCACACTGTTGTCATGTCGTCTGAGTCTCAGAAGATCTCAGTTTATAGACTAAATAAGCAAGAGCTTACTGCAGAGCCTTGCTTGATTCTTTCCTTAATTTTAAATTCTGAGGTTTTTCCCCCCACTTCAATCTTTATAGTTGTTGATTACTTCCAGTAGAATTTTTGTTATTAGTTGTAAATCTTCGTGGTAAGTAGCTTGCTTACCAACCACATGGTTCCGGGTTCAGTCTCACTCCGTGGCACTTTGGGCAAGTGTCTTCTGCTATAGCTTCGGGCCGACCAAAGCCTTGTGAGTGGATTTGGTAGACGAAAACTGAAAGAAGCCCGTCGTATATATATGTGTGTGTGTGCGTGTGTGTGTGTGTGTGTGTGTGTGTGTGTGTGTGTGTGTGTGTATGTGTGTGTGTGTGTGTGTGTCTGTGTCTGTGTGTCTGTGTCTGTGTTTGTCCCTCCAACATCCCTTGACAACCAATGCTGGTGCGTTTACGTCCCCGTAAATTAGCGGTTCGGCTTAAGAGTCCGATAGAATAAGTACTAGGCTTACAAAAAAATAAGTCCCGGGGTCGATTTGCTCGACTAAAGGCGGTGCTCCAGCATGGCCGAGGTCAAATGACTGAAACAAGTAAAAGAATAAAAGAATATTCTTTCGAGTTTTAACAGACATTCGACTTTCTTCGCATGTTTTATTCTGTCAAATGCATTGGTATAATATATGAAACATATATAAACAACTCGATTTATTTCTAGAGAACTTTCTGTCTTTCGTTTTTAGATTTTGTCTGCAAGATTCTTTATGTGAATTCGTGTGTTGAAGCATATTCTATTGTGTCTGGGGAGAGTCATTCTCTTTTAGTGCCTTATTATTTAACACACTTACCGGTAAAATTTCCACTCATTTACTTATTCATTTTAAGATTCTAAAATTTTAAATTTCTAAAATTCTCGTTGCATCTTGCAACCTTTTCAAAAGTTGTTGTCGTCTGCCTTTCATTGACATTCATTGTTTTGTTTTGTTTTTTTCTCTCTACTTATTTCGAAATTTTGTTGCCATTAGAAGTTACAAAATTAATCGTAGGCGTTCTTTTCTCACCATCGTGCTATTCTTTTATCTTTCCATCCCATCTAGATACAATCTTCTCATGATCAAGCAGTAGGTTTGTTTTGCTTTGTTTTATCTTTGATGTTATCCCTTTGTGTACTCATGTATTTTCTGTTTATGCTGTTATTTATTTTATCGTTCATTCCTTTGGATATATGCTGCTTAATAAGTTTTTTAACTACTTGACATTGATCATCCAACAATTCGGTTTTTGCTTTTCTGCATTCAGAGCAGATCTCTTTATTTAATATGTTATAATCTAGCTTGATCTCTTTTCTTCTACGTTTTTGGTAGAATTTCATTAGAAATCCATTTTTCTTCTTTTCCTTTCAGGCACTATTTCAATGTTTTCTCTGGTGATGTTTGCATGCAACTTTTAATTGTGTTCCACTTTCCTTCCATTCATTCTGTATTACATGCTTCTTTGTTTTATTTCATTTTGTGTTGTTTTTTTGTTCATTGAGTAAATATTCATACTTGTTTCGTATTAGAATTTCTGTTTGTATTCTATCGTTTTTAGCAAGTTTAAGTTTAATTGTTCTCGTCTTTTAACCATTTTCATTTTATTAAGTTTGACTTGTAATTTAATTACCACTAGATTTTGGTCTGAATTGATATCTGCTGCAAGGTACATTTTTACAAGTTTCTCACAGTTTATAAATCGGTTTGTGTTATCAGTAAATAGTCTATCAAATTCCTTGTTGTGGCACCTGGATTCTTCCCAATGAATAATTCTCTTGATGCTTGCTAGAATAGAGAGTTAGTGACTACTAAGTTTTTTCTTTGATAAAAAAAACCGGGTCGGTTGGTCGTCTGCTTCATTTCTCTCACCCACTGACCTCTTCCTTACATTGTTGATGGTTTTCCTGATAACCTTTTCATTAAAATCGTCTTACATTATAACTGTGGTTTCTTCGGTTTTAGTACATTTATTACATCTTCAATTTTTTTGGTAAATTCTTCTATCTCTTCCTCACGGTTATTCTTGTATATTAGAAAGAGCGAATGAACAGGCGAACCATGTGATTTCTCTTTAGATCATGTCATTTATAATTCAAACATAAATGCTGAGTAGAGTAAATAAGGGATTCAGAAATAGTGTGTAAAGTCCCTTACAGCCGTTTCTAGAATAGTTTTGCATATGGTGCTTTGGTACTTGAGCAAAGGTTTCTATATAAGCCGCCTTCAGAGAAGAATTGAGAAATATCCTTAATAATGGCTATTCAGTTATTCTTGTATAAGAATGTAACGTGAATAATAACGATATTGAAATATCTTTCTTGTTGCTTCATCATTATCACTTTATCCAAAATTGTACAAGGTGTCCACAAAGTCTGGGTACCTGGAGTAAATAAAATCATAACATAAACAGTTAAATATAAGAAATAATAATTTCTTAATGTATGCGTTAATCCCCATGTGGGTACATGGAGTAAATAAAATCATAACATAACCAATCAAATATAAGAAATAATAATTTGTTAAAGTATGTGTTAATCCCCATGTACCCAGACTTTGTGGACACCCTGTATCCAACTAAGATTTAATAACTTTTTTATATCGATTCCCACTTATTTTCTGTACTCTTTCACACAAGAATCGCACACGACTACATCACCGAAGGATGATTTTTCTCCTACAATTTTACCATCATCTGTCTATCTAATTTTTTTATTTACCCATGATGTCAATACTCATGTTTTCTGTTTCCTGCATAAGATCAGGTAAGAACTTATTTACAGCTATAAGTACTTGATACTAAGACTCAAGTGTCAGGGATATCTGGGTTGTTGTTTTTGTTGGTACTCCGTCGCTTACGACGTCGAGGGTTCCAGTTGATCCGATCAACGGAACAGCCTGCTCGTGAAATTAACGTGCAAATGGCTGAGCACTCCACAGACACGTGTACCCTTAACGTAGTTCTCGGGGATATTCAGCGTGACACAGTGTGACAAGGCTGACCCTTTGAATTACAGGCACAACAGAAAATAGGAAGTAAGAGAAAGTTGTGGTGAAAGAGTACAGCAAGGTTCGCCACCATCCCCTGTCGGAGCCTCGTGGAGCTTTAGGTGTTTTCGCTCAATAAACACTCACAACGGCCGGTATGGGAATCGAAACTGCGATCCTATTACCACGAGTCCGCTGCCCTAACCACTGGGCCATTGCGCCTCCACGATATCTGGGTAGTATGGCACTAAAGATAGTATTCAAAAAGTGGAGCTTTCATTTCTTATATCAGTATCCTATCAAATAGACTTACAGAGCAAAGATGAACTTCTTTCGAAACTAACTTAACATTTCTTTAAGTGTAAACATATATTCACCGTTCAGACGTAGGTTAACTATCAATAAATTCATTTATTCCGCTTCGAGGACCGTTTCTACCTATCAATAAATTAAATAAATAAATCTAGTCGATGAATTTAATTAAAATTGTTGATCTTACAGATCGTAAGAAAACTCCATTTATTTTCCTTAAAACGGCCTGACTAAATCTAGTGCCACTGCTGCTGCTTCTGTCGCCGCCGCTACTGCTGCTACTGCTGCTGCTGCTGCTGCCGCTTTCATATCAAATAACAGACGAGAGGTCATAGGATCAACTTTGTATTGCTAGCAATCATATCGAACTAAAAAGACAAGCGACGAAGACGCGCAGACTCAGAAACTTATAGCGGTGAATATTGAGATGTTAACACGGGTCTCGAAAGATCTCCGCGATCATGTAGTAAGAGTCATGTAGTATAAAGATACCAGTTCAAGATCTACCGGCTACTCTCAATTTCGTTTATTTATTTATTTATTTATTTATTTTACTCTTTTACTTGTTTCAGTCATTTGACTGTGGCCATGCTGGAGCACCACCTTTAGTCGAGCAAATCGACCCCCAAGACTTATTCTTTGTAAGCCTTTGGAGTGTCTGTGAGTGGCCTCCTTCCGGGGACAATGTTAATCAACTCCTTAATTAACCGCGACATGCTAATTAACCCATAACTGGGATTCTGACTGGTGCTGCTACTCCGGGTCAGCACAGACCTGGGAACAATAGTGACTAAGAGATGATTCCATACTCCTAAAACAACCTGGAACTCCAGAACCAGGGCTCCACAACCAGATGCAGGTTAAAATCATGCACAGGGTGTTCCTCATACAATTCGGTTGGTGTGTATAAAGAAAATGGCAGAGTTAAACAAGTGAATAGAAAGCCAAGTTAGCCTCGTAGTGTTTATCATGCTTGGATAACACGCAATAATTCAATTTCTCTGAATTTCTATTACTGAATTTCTTCAAAGCTCGATGCTTCATAAAACTTCCACGTCATCAAAAGATGTTACTTTTTTAATTGCAGCCATACCGCAGTTGCTTAATAAATCTTTAACTTAAAAACAAATGAACAACAAAAATTTTAGCAAATTCATTATTCAACAGCATTTACTAATCTTAAGTAGATATTTAAAATTTTTTCTTTATTATTTACGTCAAGTGAAATATGTAGTTGATATCCAAGTAGTTGTGTCGTATACAAGCTTGAGTCTATAGTGATATCCACATTCCAAACAGTTCGCTGTCAGAAGCAGGTATATTCAAGAAGTGTCTTGATTTCCACCATTAAAGCATTTATCAAAACTTTAACTCGGTGGTATAATGTTAAACTTAGCAATTTGTGTATTTAATTTTATGTTATTAAGAAGTCTAAATAAGTAGATCTAAACTAGAACAAAAAAAACGGCCTTCATTTAATATAAAACTATTGTCATTTCAGTGATATTTAGTTCAAATTGCTCTCTCAGGACGTGAAATTCTACTCTTTACTGTGCCCAATATAGATATATCTCAGTTCTGGAATACACACCATGCGAGACATACGATATTGTCTCTCGTAGAAATGTCCAAGTGAATGAGAAAATTTAATCAATTTCCCAACAGAATGAAATAATCCGTTACTATTAACTCTTGCATTTCATCCAATGACATAATGGAAACATCAAGTTACATGGCATTTTATTTTGTTTTGTTTGGTTTTTTGTTTGATTGAGTTTTTGCTCGTTCGGGTTTTTCTTCGTTCCTTACTTTCTTATTGTTGCGATGTTACAATCGATAGGAATATTCCTAAATACTTTTCTAAAAGTTGTTTGCATTGTTATCCTGAAATGAAAAAGTAATTTATATGAATTACGAAACATGGAAATGAGACTGAAATCTTACCACGGTTCTGTCATATAATAGCAATCGATAAACGTTATCCAATAAATCATCAGCTTTGAAAGATTTATTTCTTGAGATAGGAAAATGGCACAACTTGAAAATTGTGCAATACAGTGAAATCCTAACCAATTAAAATTCTCCAAGACATTATCAGAATCAAAGAAGAAAAGAAAAGACCATATCTTAGTGGCCCTTAGTTTGGATTTCTCTGCTAATTTGATATTTGTTATGTTTGACAAATTTTATTCTGATAGTTTTCAATCTATGGTGCTATAGGATGATAGATGAATAATTGTAAACTAAATGGAATTCTTCCAAATAATAGCAATACATTGTTATTGCAGTCTTTTATACATTTCTTTCCTGATTTTATAAAACTCTTCATGAATTTTATATGATCCGTTTGTAGTTAGGAATTACGAGTTGCCAACATAAATATTTGTACAAAGGGAAGATGACATAGACGTGTATATGACACACACACACACACACAGCCACACACACACACACAGCCACACACATACATACATACACACCCACACACTTACATATACACACATACACACACATACATATTGGCATATATATATATGTACATATATATATATATATATATATATATATATATATA
>NC_068984.1:14813910-14815293 GCF_001194135.2 Octopus bimaculoides
GGCATAGCTATGTGGTAAGAAGTTTGTTTCCCAAACACATGATTCAGGGTTCAGTCCTACTGCGTGGCACCCTGGGCAAGTGTCTTCTATTATAGCCTCAGGCCGACCAAAGCCTTGTCATTTGATCTGGTAGACGAAAACTGAAAGAAGCCCGTTGTATATATGCTTATGTGTGTGTTTGTCTTTGTGTATATGTTCCCTATCACCGCTTGACAACCGGTGTTGGTGTGTTTATGTCACCGTAACTAATCGGCTCGGCAAAAGCCACCGATAGAATAAGTTCTAGGCTTTAAAAATAAGTCCTGGGGTCGATTTGTTTGACTAAAGCCCTCCAAAGCCGTGCTCCAGCATGGCCGCAATCAAATGATCGAAACAATTAAAAGAATATATATATATATATATTGGCGTTCTTGCTAGTCGCTGTTTGAAGCAGTTTTCCTTCTGATATTTGTTGTGTTTTTAAAATAGCACATCCCATAAGAGGTGCCATCTCAGGACAAATACTGCAGTTACTGCCTATCAACGGTGTTTATAGGTTAAATATGAGACGCTGACGACTGCTTTAACTTAAAACAGCCCCCAGTTTCGTATATTGGAGATAGATAGATAGATAGATAGATAGATAGATAGATAGATAGATAGATAGATTAATGTGGACGCTTACAGATGTGTGTGTGTGTGTGTGTGTACAAAGAAAAGGTAGACAGTTACTTCAAAGTTTCAGGTATCAATCAACCCGGTAGAAATCAATGCAGCCGAATCTTCTGAGAAACTATCAACTTTTTCCTTTTAAAGAAAATAACTAGGTTTTGTTCTGGAGAGAGTCATTCTGTTTTAAAGCCTTATTAACACACGCACTGGTTCAATTTCTCCACATTTATTATTTTCCTTCTAAAATGTTCCTTGCTTCTTGCAACTTCTTCAATAGTTGTTGACTATAAACATGTTCCTGTAAGACGGCGAGCTGGCAGAACCGTTAGCACGCCGGGTGAAATGTTTAGCGATATTTCGTCTGTCTTTATGTTCTGAGTTCAAATTCCACCGAAGTCAACTTTGCTTTTCATCCTTTCGGGGTCGATAAATTAAGTACCAGTTACACACTGGGGTCGATGTAATCGACTTAATCCCTTTGTCTGTCCTTGTTTGTCCCCTCTATGTTTAGCCCCTTGTAGGCAATAAAGAAATAAGAAACGTTAGCACACCGAGCGTTCTGATTTCAAATTCCGCCAAGGTCAACTTTGCCTTTCATCCTTTCGGGGTAGATTAAATAAGTACCAGTTACGTACTGGAGTCGATAAAATCGACTTAAGCCGTTTGTCTGTCCTTGTTTGTCCCCTCTGTCTGTCCTTGTTTGACACCCCCCCCCCTTGTCTGTCCTTGTTT
>NC_068984.1:14815700-14820175 GCF_001194135.2 Octopus bimaculoides
TTAATTTATCGACCCCGAAAGGATGAAAAGCAAAGTCGACCTCGGCGTAATTTGAACTCAGAACATAAAGACGATAAAATACCGCTAAGTATTTCGCCCGACATGCTAACGTTTCTTATTTCTTTAATGCCCACAAGGGGCTAAACATAGAGGGGACAAACAAGGACAGACGAAGGGATTAAGTAGATTAAATCGACCCCAGTGCATAACTGGTACTTAATTTATCGATCCCGAAAGGATGAAAGGCAAAGTCGACCTCGACGGAATTTGAACTCAGAACATAAAGACAGACGAAATATCGCTAAGTATTTCGCCTGGCGTGTTAACGTTTCTGTCACCTCGCCCGCCTGTGACAAACACACCGACTGTATGTATATGCATATATATATATCTATGTAAATACATACAACATACATATACATATATATATGTATATGCATGCATATATATATATGTATAAACATACAAATATATACACATAAATACATACATATATATATACACACACACACATACACGCTCACATATGTATATATACTCTTTTATTCTTTTACTTGTTTCAGTCATTTTGATTGTGGCCACGCTGGAGCACCGCCTTTTATTATATATTATATATTACATATTCTTCCCAGGACTCATCTCTCTACATTGTATAACCACGACCTATGAATCCACTTCTTTTTTTTTATTGCAGTTAGTATTGTATTTTTTTGTTTTGTCTGCCAACATCCATTTTTTACCATTTTTCGTTTTGTTGCTTTCGATAACTAAAATACTAAAATTATATACATTTGAAGCATTGTTGATTTTATTCTTTCTACATAATATTATATATTCTTGAGATATTTACCAATGATGTCCTATTGAATCTATTTAATGTTGCTTGTTTAGTGACCTCTCTTCTCTGGATTCTCCATAACCTACTTCGTTCGTTCTTTTGTTCCCGATAGCTAACTTCTCAACAGCAAGTAGCTTCTTTAGATTGATTTATCTCTCTTGCTTTTCCCCTTATTCTTACAATATTTTCCTATTGACAACCAGTAACAATTCAGTTTTATGAATTAAGAAATCTATCGAAGACATACAGCAACATATACAGAGATAGTCAATAATATTTGTTTAAATTTTTCTGTGTAGTTTTTTTTTCTTCTTAATACTGGATGTGAAATAATATTTTTAACTTTGACTGCATTCACACAATCCATGACTGATTTTTTCACATTGTGGGCGCATGCTTGGGATTTAAAAAATTTTCTTCTCTATCACGCAGATTTGGTTTCGATCCCAGATAGCGAATTGGTTAATTTTTTTTAAAACATCGGATAGATGGTCTTACGTTTTTCTTCTGGTTCTCTGCATTCTAATTTCAAATCCTTTCAGGATCAACCTTGCATTTCAAACCTTCGAAGTAGATAAATAAATTATCACTCCTATACTGAGGTCTATTCTTCTCCTTCTTTCATCTTCTATGTGGCTCTCTCTATGTCTTTCTAGAAAATTTTAGTTGTGGTCCAACCGGAAATGGGAAGTGCTCTGCCACGTCTACAAATACCCGAGACATGACGTATATTCCAGTAGCACTGACTGGCTCCTTGGTCAAGTCTTTTCTACCATAGTCTCGGGTCAAGTGGATAAACTTATGTATAAGAAAATAGTGCTGAAGACAGTCACATGACATCTAGCTTATGTTTCGTTTTTCCTCTGCTTCCCCTAACAAGTCACATAGAGCATACAAATATCATGAACACTACCCTTCTTCCTCTAATTTTTCTTTTATTATATCTCATGTCATGTATTTGTGAATAACAGCGCCTTTATTTATAGATTTTCAACCAGCTAAACCATAAAATACTTTTATGATGGAACGACATTTACCGTCCGGTTTTCACATTTCCCAAACTACTACTTTCGATGATGTGAGGTTTTTCCCTCACTTTTGCGAATATTTTCGCATATAATTCCTGCGATAAAAGCCAGTTTAATACCAAAGAATACGAAACCATACGAGCTTTCGATTTTTTTTTTTCTGTTTCCTTTACGTTAGTCGTCAATTTCTTCTTTCTGTTCCATTTGGTCAAAAAGAAATAATCATATTAATTCTTTCGTTAATTTGTCATCTTCTTTTTTACATTTGAAATACTACCTTGAATGGTCATTCCCACTGGCATATCATAGAGGAATTCAGAAGATTCCGGTAGGTTTGGATCAGTGAAACTAATGCTGATGGTAACAGATTAGGAAAATAGACTCAAAAGAATGGAATTATTGGTCTACAACTGATTCCATCGTATTTCAGTTATTGCTTCTCTTTTCTTGGTCGTTGTTGTCGTCTTTGTTGTTGTTTAGACCCAATTCAGCCCGCTTTGAGCAGGCCTGTCATCAGCAACTCCAGTTGCGTCCACCTTATCTTTCTCGAACCCATTCCACTCAGTACCACATTATTCAACGTGTTCTTTCCCAACGTTGTGAGTAAACTGAAAGGGATTTGACTACTGTTTCTAACAAACCTAGTGGACATGTAGATATTTCTTGAATTTTTCTGTATGTTGCAGTGATTTCAGGGTTCTTTTTGTATAATGGGGTTGTTGTTTTTGTGATTGATGTTGAGAGACATACTTAGGAAGTTATTCTCGATCTTCTGTTTGTTTTAACTAAGACAGATTTGAAGAAAGGTTATTGTGCAGCCCTGATTGGACAATGATCAACGATTCTGAGATGCAGAGAAAGTGATAGCTGAGTGAAGATCATATATAGAGATGTGAGAGACAGTCAAGAATGTAAAGCGATGAATTTTATGTATTAAGGTATGAGAGAGAGAGAGAGTCAAAGATGTATAGCTGTAAATCTTGTGTATACAGAAATGAGAGAAGATTACTGGTACTTATTTTATCAACTCCGAAAGGATGAAAGGCAAAATCGACCTCGGCGGAATTTGAGCTCAGAACGTAAAAACGGACGAAATGCCGCTAAACATTTTGTCCGGCGTACTTTCGATCCTGTCAGCTCGCTGCCTTAACCCATTAAGTCCCACTGTCCTATAAATAGAACACTAAATGAGAACATTAAATAAGCTATACCACTTTGTCTCAGTGTCCTATTTATAGGACACCAAGTATTTCCAGTTCTACTTGAAGTAAAGGAGTGTTGATAATTATTTTTTTCATTTTAACCTATTTTCAATCATCTGTAAAAATTTAAAAGTAATATTCAGAAATTTAAGTACTCTGGGTTAAGGATGTAAAAAACTAAAGCTATATATAGAGAAGGGGTGGACAAATTTGTATGACTTTAAAGGTATGTATAATGGAATGAGAGAGTGTTAAGAGTCAAAGTGCGAAATTAAATCATTCACACAGTGCAGGGTCATAAAAGTAGAAATATGTGCCCGGCAGGCAGAAACCGTATTTTGGCCACGATTCCTGGTTTTTGTCATCTCAATTCATTTGAACTGCTAATTATCTTGAAGAAACATGAATCTCATTTCTTCCCCCATTTCCCACTACATTTAAAACGATACGACCTTTGTGCTAAGCGAAACGAAAGCAATACATTCTTATCATTTCCCCTTTGGATTATTCCAGCATATTACTTTGCATTGTTTCATTTTATATCTTTCGTTATCCACCATTACCTCCATCTTATTTCTCCACCTAATCTTGCACTTCTCATTTCTCAGATTGCTTTATCACATTTTGTTTTGTTTTTTTTTATATTACACAAGAATTCTTCTTAGTTTCTTTTCCTGACGTATAAATCGTTATGTCAGCATCTTCCTATAACTTTCACAAATGTTTTTAAACGTTTAGATTTCTCTAAACTGACATATCATTTAATATTTTTTCGATAATGTTATTAAAACTGTTCCAGCAGTCATACTGCTATACTTTCTTCTTATCGCACATCTAATACATGTTTTGGGGAACAATCATTGAAAATTTCACTTGTTCTATGCGTATTTTTTTTCTTGAAATTTGATCGCTGAATTATCTCATCCAATGCATTCTTGTGTTTTCTGTTTAAACTTTGCAACGTATTTCCTATTTCCCACGCTTACTTGCGGATTTAGTGATCGTCCGTAGCGTATATTTTTCATAAAATAGTTAACGTGTCATGTAATGTCATTCTATTCCTTTATTTCAGCTTATTTTCTTTTTATTTCAGGCACACAAATTCATTCTCATACACACATGAATACGCACCATAAATAGACAAATACAGAAAGATAGGGAAGTGGACGGACGGACGGACGGACGGACGGACAGACAGACGGACAGACAGGCGGACAGACAGGCAGGCAGGCAGGCAGACAGACAAAAAGACGGACGGTCGGACAGACAGACAGACAAATAGATAGATAGATAGATAGATAGATAGATAGATAGATAGACAGATAGATAGATAGACAGACAGATAGATATCTTTTTATTATAGCCACACAGGGCTAAATACAGAAAATGGACAAATTACAAAGTAGA
>NC_068984.1:14820253-14822722 GCF_001194135.2 Octopus bimaculoides
GTGGGGGGGGGCGATCAATAGGGATCGTGTATCACAGTCGATGTAAAAAACGGGGAACAGATTAGGTTTATCCGTGGATAGAAAAGCCTACGGAAAAGACCACGGTCACCTCAGGCTTTTTTGTTAAAGGTACATGAAAGTAAGTACCTTCTCTCTTTTTGTCTCTTTTTGTTACAAGTCTATGCTTAAAATGGTGTCGTCTTTCTAGATAGATACACAGACAGATAGATAGATACACAAACAAATAGATAGATAGATAGATACATAGATAGATAGATACATAGATACATAGATCACAAATTTTGGGAGATTAATTTTACTGACCCAAGGAAAACGAAAAGTAACGGTTTTCAGGGAAATTTAAATTCATAACATAAAGAAACATCAGTAAATACCGCCACTCTACCGATTCTCTGAATCTACTGTTTTTATGAATGTATATATTCATGTAAATATGTGTTTATGCATGTGCGAGTATTGTAATAAGGTGTAACACAAGGAAACCGAGTCTGCAACAAAGGTTCGATTCCTACGAAATCTGACTGTAGATCCGAGGAAGAGCTTTGGGAATAGCCAAGCCACTTGTTCTTCACACACTTGTTAAAGTCGCAGCTTTCGGTTGTGATACATCAATTCATTGGACATTGCGAGACGTTTTCACTTAGAAACGCTATTGGATTGTATACCATGTGACATGAATCAGGAACTGTGCATCAGTTCACATGTTGAATGTTCTTTGCCTCCTAAAGCTGTATATTGATGGTTATGACATCAATATACTGAATGTTATCCAACTTCCATATAAACAAACAGCGAACACAGAAAATGCCTTTTCTTATTTCTTTATTGCCCACAAGGGGCTAAACATAGAGGGGACGAACAAGGACAGACAAAGGGATTGAGTTGATTACATCGACCCAAGTGCGTAACTGGTACTTAATTTATCGACCCCGAAAGGATGAAAGGCAAAGTCGACCTCGGCGGAATTTGAATTCAGAACGTAACGGCAGACGAAATACAGCTAAGCATTTCGCCCGGCGTGTTAACGTTTTTGCCAGATCGCCGTCTTAGGTATGGTAACATTTCTAAGAGAACACTGGTCCACCATTTTTGCTGTACGAAATTATAAACATATCTTTAATTGACATTGCTAATTACCTCCACACTTGAATTAAATACATCACAGAGCAAACTGGTTACAATAAGTGACATTATTCTTCGGCAGTCGCTTTTGCTCGCAATGCGTAATCTAACTTGATTTCTTCAAATGACTCTTGTTTTCTGCCCATGGAAAACCAAATAGTATCAACACTGACGCGTGATTGATATTGCTTCTCATTTTCCTTCTGACTAAACTTTGGTGACACAGTCCATAGCGCCTGACGTTGCCTTTCTCTGCTGCCGCTTGCTCTTTCTGTGTCTGGAAGTATCAACACGGGCGAGGTGAAACTGATGTTCAGCTGTTGTCTCAAACTTCCTCTGTTCATTAACTTTAAAGGCTTACAAAAGAGCTTCTGCCAATTTGGCGCATTTTAAAATTCCATTTTGTTTGCTTCTTTTGCTATTTTTTTTTCAACTGACTGATTGAGTAACGCATTAAGAACTAAACAAATATTTGAATAGAATGACACAGCGAGGAGACTAACAACTATCTGTCAAGGGACGGTGATGATAAGAGACAGACGGTTATACACACCTATATGTATGTGTGTGTGTGTGTGTCTGTGTGTGTGTGTGTGTGTGTGTGTGTGTGTGTGTCTGTGTGTCTGTGTGTGTGTAGGATAGCGTGTGTGTGTGTACGATAGTGTGTGTATATATATATATACACACACACAAATATATATGTATATATGTATGTATATATACACACATACACATATATATATATATATATATATATATATATATACGTATATATATATACACACATTTAGATACATGTATATATGTATATACATATATATATATATATGTACACATATATATGCATGTATTCATATATATATACGTACACATATATATGTGTATATATATATGTACACATATATATGTGTGTGTATATATATATATGTACACACACACACATATATATACAAATACATATCCACAAACATACATACTTGTATTATATGTAGGATATGTGTGTGTGTGTATATGTGTGTTTGTGGGTATCTGTTTGTGTCTGGGTGTGAGTGTGTGTGTGCGTGTGTACGTGTGTGTGTGTATACAAAGAGAGAAAACGAGAGGCAGAGACACAAGCAGACAGACAAAGAAGCAGACATAAAAAATATTTCATTGAATGCTAGAATCGGTTTAAACTAAAAATTAAATTTAATAAACTTCTCTTTTATTTTTTGTCTTCCTGCTCACGAAATGTTTCGTGTCAGGGGATTCGGAACTATACATTTATGAATGGTGATGACTAAGCACACTTGAAGATATATATATATATATATATATATATATATA
>NC_068984.1:14822732-14823702 GCF_001194135.2 Octopus bimaculoides
TATATATATATATATATATATATATATATACATTCATAATGTATATTTGCATATATATATATATGTGTGTGTGTGTTTGTACGTATGCGAGTGTGTCTCTATATGTGCTTGTATGTAATCATGTATGTGCGTACGTCAGAGTGGCAAGTGGCAAGAACGGCGAAATGCACAACTATTACTCTCGCAGTCACTTCCGACGCGATTTCGTTTCGCTTAGTTCAGATGTACTCTCTTTTATTCTCTTTCACTTGTTTCAGTGATTTGACTGCGGCCATGCTGGAGCACTGCCTTTTAGTCGAGCAAATCGACCCCCCTCCCAGGACTTATTCTTTGTAAGCCTAGTACTTATTCTATCGGTATCTTTTGCCGAACCGCTAGGTTACGGGGACGTAAACACACCAACCTCGGTTGTCAAGCGATGTTGGGGGACAAACAGACATACAAACATACACACACACACATATATATATATACACATATATACGACGGGCTTCTCTCAGTTTCCATCTACCAAATCCACTCACAAGGCTTTAGTCGGCCGAGGCTATAGTAGAAGACACTTGCCCAAGGTGCCACGCAGTGGAACTGAACCCGGAACTGTGTGGTTCGTAAGCAAGCTACTGACCACGCAGCCATATTACATTTTTAACAGAATATGTCTATTAGGGGACTTCTCCCAGATAAAAATTGCAGCTTTTTAGCGATACATGTATGCTAAATATACGTTAAATATGTTTTATAATGGTTATACTCTAGTAAAATATGTGTGTGTATGTACGTGTTTGTGTGTGTGTATAGTATATATACATGTATGTTATATACGTGTCTTTATTTATATATAGATATTTATATAGTTAATGCATAAACATATAAATATAACCATATATATATATATATATATTTATATATATATATATATATATGTCTGTGTGTGTGTGTGTGTGTGTGTGTGTGTGTGTGTGTATATATA
>NC_068984.1:14823712-14823997 GCF_001194135.2 Octopus bimaculoides
TATATATATATATATATATATATATAGAGAGAGAGAGAGAGAGAGAGAGAGAGAGAGAATATGATAAACAAGAAGAAAATGGAGAGTATATAGATATGAATTAATTTATTAACATATAGTTAATTAAAAATACCTACAATTGTTGCAATTTTACTTAATATTAATTACAAATTTATAAATAAAATAAAATAAAATTTGCATTTATAGTATTATGTGGGTAAAATCTCATCAGGGCTAATTGGCATAAAAGGATTACATGTGTTAGGTTGAGATTTTAAAACAGAC
>NC_068984.1:14824032-14826731 GCF_001194135.2 Octopus bimaculoides
TTATTTATTTATACTTGTGCGCGTTAGTATTTTCAAATAAAACTATAATTAAAATGATACGTTATATGCGTGTAATTATTTGTGTGTGTGCATGTTAACTTATTTTAAAACAAAGGCACCTTTAAAGTTAGATATACATTAATATCTATTATGTTTGCCAGCAAGATTGTCAAGTAATATATATTATTAATTTTTACTAAATATTAATTAATTATTAAATTCATGGATATGAAACAATAAATATTATTATTAATTCAAACTTACAGCTTGGTCTTAATTGAAATTATTTTATCTGTTTAATCTGTAGTAATCCAGAGCTTAGTATAATGTGCATCGCATGATCAGGTTGGGTATTCAATATAAGGAATTTGTGTTTTACGTCATCACAGATTGTGTTGTTATTCTAAGACCTCTATTCTGTTTATAGATTAAAAGACATATACTATCATAATATTCAATCTAACATAATATAATATAATACATTCATTTCTCGATTTTTATTGAATAATATCAAATTATATTTTATTTTATTTTATTATACTTTCGGAATACATATTTAGAGGAATGCTTACAAGATGAAATAGATTATTGGCGGTTATTATTAAGTTTCGAAGTCAAGATTTGATAGATTTCATCTGCACATAAGTCTTTTACCAATATTATAAGATTTAGCATGACTAATAATTTCCCACTTAAGTTTATATTCCTTATTATTATCTTATAGCTTCCAAATAAATTTGCTTAGACCGGTAGAATTAATTTTATTCCTAATCTTAAAAGTGGATTCATGGTTTGCGATTCTACGTTTTACGAAATTCTCAGTAGATCCAATATAAAAGTAATATCTACTTTCAGATTCAACTCTACATCTATATACTACATTATTTTGCTTACATAAATTATTAAAATTACATTTTCCCTTAAATCTACAATCACATCTTTTATTTATATCAGTTATCGCATAATCAGTACCCATATTACTAACGTTTATTGTATTAGTTATATTAACATTATTTATAGTTTTATTGTTAAAAGGAGAATCTACATGGGTTACTTCCCTTCCGTCATTGGATGATTTCGTCATATCATTACTGGAATCTGATCTATTCGAATTAGCATTGTGCATATTTCTATTATTATATAAATTATCTAATTTTTTGTTATTATTCCAAAAATGTTCTGGGATACAGACAAACCAATTCATACAGATGTATTATTAATTATTTCACTAGATTTGTTATCTTTAGTAAAGTTTTTGGAAATGAATCGGTATAAAGATTTGATTAAGTTGGTTTTTATTTGTTTTGCAAGAAGAATAATTGACCATATAAAATTAGCCTTATCTTCAATATGTGATTTAGCAAGATTAGCATATAGAGTATATTGATTGATTTTACTTTTATTTCTATGAATATTATGAATATTATGTTTGATATTCTATATTTAATGTAAACTGTGTAGAGATAAGAGCTACTAATAGTTTTTTGCTATGAAGGCACGTAGCTAGGCAGGTTACAGCGTGTCTTGTTTCTGCAAGCAATCTGCATGCTCTGAGCACATAGTCTGTTCTGTAAGAAAATCAAATCAAAACGCTGATACATAAGAAACCACAAGAGAAAACGTCTTCTTGATCGCTAAAGTAGAAAACTATCCGTCTGTAAACGGTGATCATACAAGATAAAATCACATAAAATTATATTTTAATCAATGAACGGAAAAGAATGGTAACAAACTGACGACTTGTTTGCATGTGATGTGAGTGTATGGAAAGAAATTTATCTGGAGGCAGAGTTTATCGACTAAACAAGAGCAGATGAGATAATCTGAAGCAGAGGCTAGTGACAATTCAAACGCAATGGTGCTTTGTAGATTGAAATAAATGTTATAGAAACCTTCAAGGCGGCGAGCTGGCAGAAACGTTAGCACGCCGGGCGAAATGCTTAGCGGTATTTCGTCTGCCGTCACGTTCTGAGTTCAAATTCCGCCGAGGTCGACTTTGCCTTTCATCCTTTCGGGGTCGATAAATTAAATACCAGTTATGCACTGGGGTCGATGTAATCAACTTAACCCCTTTGTCTGTCCTTATTTGTCCCCTCTGTGTTTAGCCCCTTGTGGGCAGTAACGAAATAAGAAACCTTCAGTGTGAGATACTGAATCATAACATAATGGTTTCAAGACAGTTTGTTTTGTAGTTTGACATCGAAACAGGCACGCATTCACAAACGCACAAACACACACACACACACATACACATACATACAAAGATCAAAGGTCCTCCACGAGCACAGAGGTTCATAGGGACAGTTTCCCGGATTCTGTAGGGTGTATATGACAGCCTCTAGGCAGGACTCCAGGGGTCACAGGATTATTAATTTTTGGACTGGAACAATGTAAAATGATGTGTTTCGCTCAAGAACACAACACATCACCTATTCCAGGAATTGAAACCACAATCTTACGATCATGGGCACAACACAGTAACCCACGCGCCTTCACATATAATATATACAATACATATCTTATATTCTCTGTGTGGTAAGCAGCTTGCTTACCAACCACATGATTCCGGGTTCAGTCTCACTGTGTGGCACCTTAGGCACGTGCCTTCTACTATAGCCTCGGGTCAACCAAAGCCTTGTGAGTGGATTTGGTAGACGGATACTGAAAGAAGCCCATCGTATATATATATATATATATAT
>NC_068984.1:14826922-14829135 GCF_001194135.2 Octopus bimaculoides
TGTGTGTGTGTGTGTGTGTGTGTGTGTCTGTGTCTGTGTTTGTCCCCAACATTGCTTGACAACCGCTGCTGTTGTATTTACGTCCCTGTTACTTAGCGCTTCGGCGAAAGAGACCGATAGAATAAGTTAGTCTTACAAAGAATAAGTTCTGGGGTCGATTTGATCGACTAAATGCGGTGCTCCAGCATGGCCACAGTCAAATGACTGAAACAAGTAAAAGAGTAAAAGAGTTATATATAATATTCAGGTGTAGTTTGAGAGAGATTTTACTTCTGTTTCTAGCACTTGTTGGATCCATTATTAATAGGCTAAGGGTTGATGTAATGTTGCTGTTGAATCATATTCCTTAGACATAACGACTTTACACTAAACAGCCTACTCTGACACACATGCTACGCATGTCAGCCTCGCCATCCAAGCTACACAAACTACTAACGCACAACTATGGAAACTGTGCTTTTAAATATGAATACATAAGATCGTTCACACAGGCACAGGCATAGCTGTGTGGTTCAGAAGCTCGCTTAGCAACTCCGTTCAGTCTCACTACGGTGTTTCAGCATGGCTTCAATTCAATGACTGAAACAAGTAAGATACAGGACCAGACACTGCAATAAGTTGGGGTCCAAGGGCCCACAACACTTCAGTATCTTTTCCAATGACTGGTAGACGTCATCAAAACTAAATTCGATGTCCTACTATCAAAAGTCCCAAATGAGCCAGCTTCAAGGCAAGAGGCTCAAATGAGAGCAACAACATGAAACAAGCTCAATAATAAGCAACAAGCTCAATAATGATCTGTAAAGCAACAACTACCCCAAAAGTATACTATCCACTCCAATTATGAAGAAGAGAGAGGATGAGGCCAATAAACTGTCCACAGTCTGTCTACCCTATGTGAAAGGCCTCTCCGAAAAGATACAAAAGATATGCGGCTCATATGACATCAGGATAGTATTCAAGAGTAATACAACACTTCGCAAATATCTCCTTCGAGTAAAACCACCAATAGAAGAGAATATGACCAAAGACTGCCTGTACTCCATCCCAAGCAGCTGTGGTAGGTTATACAAAGACGAAACATACCCCCCCCCCTCAAAATAAGGGTAAACGAACATCGCAAAGTTGTGACACGAGGAGATATTGATAAATCGGGTATAGCTGATCATGTATGGAAAAATACAGACCCCCCCTGTGGGATGAAGTTAAAATAATAGACAGAGAACACCACTGGAAAATACGAAAACTAAAAGAAGCAACACATATGCTAGGACACAACAACCTCCTAAGCAGACCGAGTGCAGATGTGAGCAGCATATGGGAACCGGTATTAAGGAAGGCTAGAAAAACATTAGATTTATAAGCCTTAAAATTCACTCCATAATTGCCCACGAGTATATGGGGTAGTGGTTAAGAGCGCAGGCTACTAACCCCAAGATTCCGAGTTCGATAATAATAATAACATCGAAAAATACGTTAGGATTAGAACCCAGGTTCGAAATTTCCCCAAGACACCTGAAGAGGGCTGGTGGGTATATCAGCCGAAACGCTGTGTTAACAACAAACAAGATGAGGACAAATATCCGTCGAATGTAAATAATGCACATAATTCTTCATCCCTTAAATAGAGAACTGTATGAAACTTCCTCATTTACCAAATGCCAAACTATTAAATAAAGATTAATGAAGGTGTAGCAATACCAATTGGCGGTGTCCCAGCATAGCCACGGCTCTCCAGGCGAAAGAAGTAAAAGAGTAAAGAAGATATCCACCAACAACGAACACACAGAAATTGTAGAACAGAAGAAAAAATGTTACCTTTATATAAGACGACGACACACTGTTATGTCGACTTTTAGTTCACAACAACGAAGTACTTTTGAATTTATAGTGTATTTACTCTTTATTTAATCTGTCCCCGCAAAGAATAAGCGTTAAGTTTATGTTATATTAACATCTCAATATAAACGGAAGGAAATTGCTCTAATTTATTTATTTCTTCTTTTTTTATGTTTAGGAAATGAATTTTCTTGGTTTCGCGTTCCAAAGAAAATGTGAAAATAATTGCTTGTAGATTTTATGTATAAATTATTGTCCTAGAACTCCTAATCTTTGTTCTAAAACCATGTTTTTAGAATATAATTTTGGAAAGTGTGATTTCGTTCTTCTATACTTGTGAATTAAAAGGAACATTAAAGTGTGTATGTGTATAT
>NC_068984.1:14829250-14830865 GCF_001194135.2 Octopus bimaculoides
TATATATATATATATATATGTATGTATATATATATGAAATATATATATGCGTGTGTATGTGTGTGTGCATGTATGTATGTATGTATGTATTATGTAGGTAGGTAGGTAGGTAGGTAGGTAGGTAGGTAGGTAAAGCCACACAATCGTATATATTCAGAAAAGTCGTAAGGTAATAAATCTATTGTATTCACGCCAAATTTTATAAAGTCGTTTCCTAACAATCATCTATCAATTGATTAAGATTTCGTGGTTCCTGAAATTTAATATATATACTTAAGCGTGTGTGTGTGTGTGTGTGTGTGTGTGTGTGTGTGTGTGCGCGCGCGCTTGTGTATGCGTGCATCTGTGTCTGTAGAGACACACATACACATACACATACACATACACATATATACTTACATACACACATACATAATGTTATGTTACATTACATTTCCATTATATGCCAGAATTTTCATGTATATGACGTATACAGTCTGTCTAAATCTTTTCCTCCAACACCACTGTGGTAAAAATAATATCTTCAGAGCTGAACAAGCAGCTGGAAAGAAAGGAGTTTGAGAGATGGGCTGAACAGCTCTTGATCAACAAAACTGTGACGTCACAGGGCCGGTGACGTCACAGGGCCGGCGATGTGAAGGAATTTGGTGACAGGATGCTCGGATGACAAGAGAGTATCTCACTCTGACGCTAGGGCCCCTTTTAAATTTCTAGCAATCATTGGAGCACCTGGACTCGTGACTAATTGTCTGACTATCAATCTTGAATCATAAAACTTGAAAGGACGCGTCTAATCACATTACAGGTACAAGTTATCATATGTATTGCAAAGATATGTAAAGCACTCTTGAGGTTCAACGTGTAATAAGGTTTGCATATGCAATAGTATCTAAGCATGTAAACATGTTTACATGTACATATACATGTGTATATGCATTCATGTATATTTAGATATGTGTAGAGTGGCTATGTGGTAAGAGACTTGCTTCCCAACCACATGGTTCCGGGTTCAGTCCCACTGCGTGACGCCTTGAGTAAGTGTCTTCTACTATAGCTTTGGGCCGACTAAAGCCTTGTGAATGGATTTAGTAGACAGAAACTGGAAGAAGTTCGTCGTATGTGTGTGTGTGCGTGTATGTGCGTGTGTGCGTATGCATTTGTGTGTCTGTGTTTGTTCCCCCACCATCGCTTGACAACAGATGTCGGTGTGTTTATGTCCCCCACAATTTAGCGGTTCGGCAAAATAGACCAATAGAATAAGTACTGGGTTCGATTTGTTGACTAAAAGTGGTGCTCCAGTATGGCCGCAGTCAAATGACTGAAACAAGTAAATGAGTAAAAGAAAACAAACAAAAATGAAATACATATATGTGTATGTATGCATGTTTTATCCAAAATGGAAACGAACATTCCACTATGTGATCGGCTTGAAAAATTGTCAAGATATTAAGATGTTTTTCTTAACATGAAACCAATGGTACTCTTAATTCACAAATAAAAAAAATTCTATCCACCAATGCAGTGTTGAGCACTCATTTTCATCGTTCGACATTCACGTACATATATATATATATATATATATATATATATATATATATATATATATATATATATA
>NC_068984.1:14833281-14841448 GCF_001194135.2 Octopus bimaculoides
ATATATATATATATATATATATACATATATATATATATATGAGAGGTTTTGGTATCCAGAAGACCCAAAATTGCGGGTAAGGCTATGTAAATGCTACCATTTTCTTTCCTTTAAAAATTGGCACGAACTTTCCGGACAACCCAATATATATATGAATATATTTGACACGTCATGAAAGTAGCCATCTGTAGTTAAATGACAGATTTTTCGTTCTGCAGCCCGAACAGGAGATCGAACTGGTAAATTTCAACGTTTACTGACGCCCCCATCAAAGATCGATCGTTTCTTAATGTTCGCAGACAGAATGGCAGCTTATAGCTCTTTATAGTTTACACATGCTCGAACTAAGCTTAATTTGCTTAAGTGTGCAGCCGTTGATAATGCACATTAATTAATCATTAGAAGTAATGTACAGTGTGATTGCATAATATCAATGCTTGCATTGTCATACAAATCAAGCAAATTAATTATGTCCCACACGTAAATGCTGAGCTACGTATTTCGGATCAACAGCCAACTCTGACAAAGAATCCTAGAACATGTTATTTTTTCAAAACCACAAACCGTAACACAGTGTTCCAGCATTGAAACTCGTGTAGAGGAAAAAGATCAACTAAGATGTTAATGGCGATTAACTATATGAATGCAACTGGCCCTCCGTCGGTTACGACGGCGAGGATTCTAGTTGATCTGATCGACGGAACAGCCTGCTCGTGAAATTAGCGTGCATGTGACTGAGCACTCCACGAACACGTGTACTCTTAAAGTAGTCCTTAGGGAGATTCAGCATGACACGAAGTGTGACATGGCTGGCCATTTGAAATACAAGTACTACTCATTTGTGCCAGCTGAGTGGACTGGAGCAACGTGAAATAAAGTGTCTTGCTCAAGGACCACAACGCGTCGCCGGGAATTGAACTCACGATCGTGAGCCGAATACCTTTACCACTAAGCCACGCGCCTTCATGGAGGTTAACATGCGATAAACCGAGGCACACTTTATTCGGATGTTTAAACTTACGATGAACCGCCGAGGTGAGTTTGAAACACGGCAGCAAACATATTGTCTCTCAGAACAGTAACAGAACCTAAACACCAAGCTACACAAACATTTAGTCTAATGAGGGGTGTTCAATCTGAAGGCATTCGCTGAGCTATATCAGCGCACCCAGTAACGAAGCTCATTCCAAAATTATCTACTAATTAAGGTTATTTTATTTTAATTTAATTATCTGTCTACCTACCTATGAATTTATCTACTCTGATAATACGGTTAAGCATTAACACGTATCGCATCTACTAAACTGTTCTTGTTTTCCGCTTATCACTCTAATCAGGAATACGGCATTTAAGGGCGTTTATCGACAAAGACGCTATATTCACTCTCTCGCTATATTGTTTGAAATAAACCAACGCATCGTATTTTAAGAGAATTAGATTATCGTTTTGAATAACCAAAAATTACATTTCTGCAAAGAATGGAATTATATGCAGACGTTAGCAAGACATTAGAAGTATTTTTTCCCTTTTCATCAGGACTATTTTACTCCGAGAATTTGATACAAACCATTGTAAAAACGAAACCATTTTGTAACTAAAAACCGTTAAAATTATGATTTTGTACATGAAATGAATATATACTTGCATTCTAAAATAAATTCGTTAACACTATAGTTTAACACCAACCCGATGTCATTGGGTGTCTTTACTAGAGTTCACCCTATTGCACACATTCAGACTAAGTTCCTACTACTCATTTCTCATTAATCTCGGAAAGTTTATCCTTGTTCTTCTTACTAAGCCACATATAATTAAGATTATGGAAACACACCTGATGAACAGGTTGAATGAAGGTAGGGATGTCTGTGACATATATTAAGCTAGAGTAAGAGACTTGTGTCCTGTGGACCATCATGCAGGAATTTTTTTATCGTGCAGACTCAGTTCTTAAAGCTAATTTAATTGAGTTACACCCAAACGTGTGCATCTAATCACATAAGAATCTATTCGCTTATTTACTTGTTTATTAAATGCATTAAATAGGAATTGTCTTCCCTACAAGTATTTTTCTTTAGTTTGTACTCTTTGTTCAATGATACAGTTTCTGGTTCTGAAACTGTTTAGATTAATTTCACGAATGTTTCAGCTCAGTATTGTTGTCGTTGATTGTGTCATATCCACATGATCTGATGTACAGTATTGCAACATCTTTCCTGGTGTAAGATAAGGGCCCGGCTGTAACATATCGTGTAGAATTTTAAACGATTGGAATGGCCCTAGTTTGCCACAAAAACAAAGGAGAAATTTTGTTATTATCATCAAAGCGATTGACATGAAGAAGTCAAATAAAGAATAGATTCTGCTACGTTGACATTTTATATAATCCGTTGATAATATAGGAAGGTAAAAGAGTCATGAAAGTCATAGAAATGGTCACTCCTATATGAAGGAATAATAAGAAATGGAAATTTGAAGCCTTTTTTTATTCGTTTAAATATAAAAACAATGTAAACAATAAAGAAAGTAGGGAAGATTCTTGATCTTTGAGTCTTGTAAAGTACAGTCGCGTGTTAAACTGTATTATAAATATTTACTATGTGAATAATTAAATCGATTGTCACTAAAGGTATATTCCTTTTTTGTCAAAATATTTAACTCTACTTGTCTAATTTGATTGGAAAATTAGCCTACAAAACAATACTACATGAGACAGGAGCAACAGAAAACATAATTGTAGGTTTTAAATGAATTTACCAACCATTATAGTCATATGAATATTTCTTGTAAACACATACCTATTGTAAGATTCGTATGTTTTCTTTTGCAAAATTATACAAACAGGTTTGTAGAAAGAATTGCGAAAATAGAAACGGCAAAAAAATGTTTAGTATTGTTAGGTAAAATTTCTCTTGTATAGATCTGTTTGTCTGTAAAGATTTCAGAACAATATTTATATCTTAGTAGATATATTGCTGCAAGATTAATTTCTTTGGTAACTGAAGAATTAATTATTGACTTACGAGTTATTTTCTATAAAACACTTCCCGGTCACTGCCATTTTTCTTGCAACTACTGCTATCAATTCAGGCCACAACAATCTTCCATAAAATTCAGCGAACATCATACCTTATAAATAGTATAAAACAGCAATAGCTATTGTTAATTGTCTTCATTGAACAATAGAAAATTGATTTTAATGTAATTCATAATAACGGATCACTTTCATACATATCATAACAAGATGACACTTGATAGTTTATAGACTACAGTGTACAAAAGAAAATTATCCAACTGAATTGTCACATATAAACATGAGCCTCGTTGTGGATAATTGAAACGCTGAGAGATTAATCTTTGGATCGTAAAGAGATAGATAATTGCATTCGGCAAACAATAGAAAATATTGCACAAAGATAATGTTAATCATGTTACATATCATTCACAACAACAAAGATAAAATCAGTTTTTCCAGAAATCGAATGAAAAGGGAAGAAATTAATCGAGTATCTTTTATATATATATATCGCATTTTATTTTTCCTTTTTTTTTTTCTTTTGTAATCAGTTATACAAGCCCTGGACGTGAAATGCGAGCAGTAAATGTGGAAACAACAATGAAAATTATTATTAAACATCAAATCTTAGATATTACTATGTTCTTCCTACCATCTCCTCCATGAGTTTACAAAGAATGATGAATGGGCGGGGTTTATAAAAGCTCAGGTGTGCTATTATAAAGTGAAGAACACTTAAAGCTACGCTAGCCTCCATTTCCTATCGATATTAGAATTAGATTCGAAATCAAACTAAAACACTTTAAATACAATAACAATTTGACGTTAATTTTTAAGTTTAGTACAAACGCTGTTCTTATGTTATTTTATAGTTCCATTCATTAGACTGCAAAACATACTGGGGCACCGCTTTCAAGGACTCTTAAATCGATAATATAGTACCTCTGTACTTACCTAAATTTTGTACTTATCTTATCGACTCTGTTTATCGAATGGCTAGGTTACCTTTGAACTTAGGTCACGCATCTCGACATAATGTCTCACACCGGTATACAGATTCACATAATGGTATACACATGCATCTCTACACCCACCCACTTCAGTTGCAGCCGAAAAACGTCCAGCGTCTTCTGTCTGCTACTGATGCACTTCTGTGCTTTTTAGCACTATACGTCTATGCGAGAAGCAGCTTTCTCGAGACGAATAGGCTTTCGATAGTATATCCACATTATGCAAGATATACAAAATTATATATATATAATATATATTGTGTGTGTGTGTGTGATAGATAGATAGATAGATAGATAGATAGATAGATAGATAGATAGATAGATAGATAGATAGATAGATAGATGGACAGACAGATATATATTATATATATATAACATGTGTGTGTGTGTGCGTGCGTGTGTGTGTAAAATGATGATGATGATGAATGCCGACACAATTAGAGGCGTACCACCGAAAGCACACAAGGCGCTGCACGGGTAGCGATGTTCTGCAGACGCGTATCTCTGTATATCTATGTATGCATACCTGCATTTCCAAACAAGCCGATTCCATTGACGCGTTCTTTTTACAGAGAAGAGAGAGTTCTGTCCAGGGCCCACACTAACATATCTAGGATAGGTCATGTTGTCGAATAATCACTGCTGGTTATAAATGAACCGCAAAACAAAAATGAACTTTTATCTCAGCTGAATATATTTCACAATATTAGTCAAGTAATGTGAAGTTAGTTCGAAGCAGTAAGTGAAACGTCAATATTAACAATTAGTCAAGTAATGTGAACAATTATGTTTCTTTATTGGCCACACAGGGCTGAACACAGAGGGGACAAAATACAAAGTAAAGCTTTTCTTTTGGGGAAGAGAAGAAGGAGAAAAAAGGGGTAGAAATTCGATCAAAAGGGCTCGTTAAAAAAAAATAGTCAATGCGAAGTTAGTTCGACGCAGTAAAGTGAAACGTCCTTATTAACATAGTGAAGGCGCATGGCTCAGTGGTTAGAGCGTCGAGCTTACGATCGTGAGGTTGTGAATTCGAATCCCGGACCGGGCTGCGTGTTGTGTTCTTGAGCAAGACACTTTATTTCACATTGCTCCAGTTCACTCAGCTGTAGAAATGAGTTGCGACATCACTGATGCCAAGCTGTATCGGCCCCTTTGCCTTTCCCTTGGATAACATCAGTGGTATGAATAGGGGAGGCTGGTATGCATGGGCGACTGCTGGCCTTCTACAACTTTGCCCGGACTTGTGCCACGAAGGGTAACTTTCTAGGTGCAATCCCATGGTCATTCATGGACTGAAGGGGGTCCCCTCCATGTTAACAAAGAACAGCTTTGTGATAATATCGAGAATGACCATAACTTTGCTTAGTTAAGCGCAACGCCACCAACTCTGAGCTGTGGTATCCTAGTATTTAATTGGTAGTTTTATTTTATCGACTCGGTAAGGATGAAAAGCAAAGCTGACCTCAATAAGATATGAACTCAGAACATAGACCCCGAAAATATACGCAAAGCATTTTCCCCACGTTCTACCAACTTTCCGTCTTCGAAAATATCTATAACAAACGAAAGATATGGCTTGTGCATCCTCCACGCTGTCTTTATTTGGCCATACGCTGAATCATCAAATGCAAAACAAGTCCTACAATCGTTGAGCAATGGTTGCAGATGAAATCTTACAAAGATCTGCCAAGTTATAATTCAAAAGGAGCTTTTCCTAGACAAGTTGCCCTCACAAGTTTACCCCCTTGCACCCAGTGGTTCACAGTACGCATGTGCATCACCTCGACTATTTCTATCAATAGTCCTTCCAATTACTTTCCTTTTCTTTTCTTTTTTTTCTTTGTGTGTGTATATGAGCAGAAATTTATAGCGGGATCAAACATTGTATTTCTTTGCAAAGTATGCGCGAATCCATGCGAGAGGCCATCGCTCAAATTTCTATAATTAATTCTTTGAATTTCTTGCGTGAGTTTCATTTGGGATCTTCGACAGCAGACGAACAAAGTGTGTCTTGAAAACATCTACCCTAATCCATGTAAATCGCTCAGGTTTTGGAAGGATATTAAACAGCTGTGGACCTTTGAAACCCAAACTATTGAAGTACCTGACCGTTACTCTATACGGGGTGGTCAGGACCTTTGGCACTGTGCCATAGAGTCCTGTTCAGAGGTTAGTATGTCAAAGTTTGGTGCCAGGCCCTGTAGGATCTTCATTATTTTACGGGATATCACTGAAAATATAGTGGGATATGGAAGTAAAATATTTGTACTAAACTAGCGAACAATATTTTCATATTCAGTTCGTGATTTTCTTGTCACTCTTCCGGCAACTACTGCGAAGTTTGTGCTTTGTTGAGGAGGTCGAATAAGACGGAAACTCGTCCAAAGTTATCTCAGGTACTTGCTGCAATAATTATAATATATATTATTAGTGACTGATTAATGTTTTCTTTACCGCATTTTTATTTTTAATTAACTTTATCTGTTCTTCGGGCATTGTGTCTTATCACTAATTAACGTAACTGTGTTTTTGCTTGCAAATGGTATCTCTATAAAAGGATGTAGCTGTCTTTCAGTTATGGCTTCTAGAAAAGAGGAAATCCGGAATTCTACCGAGTCTTAGCAGGAACTTTGAAAAAATCGGGGCTGTTTATTTAGTCGGTTTCATAAAGTTAAAATGGTTTTAGATCTTCAAATTTATTCAAAGCCATAACGAAGGAAGAAAAATTATATGCATGCATAAACATGTTGTTGCGAGGAATTAGCATAATTTTGGCAAGGACCCAAGATTTATCAGTTTTAGAATCACTGTACAATTATCATTGAAGTCAATGGCATTGAAAGACAAATGAAAAAATCTGGTCTATTCAGCTATCACTAGGAAACAACTTCAATCGCCTGACGTAGGAACAGTCGATTGATGGGAATATTTCAAAGCAGCAACCGTTTAAAATTGTTTATCTTTGCAGTAAATAACACTGACTGTACTGTTAAGGAAATTTGTCAGCTACATGCTTGGATCAAAGCAAAATATATCTCACTTGCAGCTGTTTTAAGATTATAAGCTGTACCCTAAACAAGGGCTCGGGCAGAGCTGTGTGGTTAAGAAGTTTGTTTCCCATTCACATAGCCTTGGGTTCGATCCAACTTCGCAGCACCTTGTAAAAATTTTTTTGCAACGTCTACTGTAGACTTGGATTGATCGATAACTTGTAAGTGAAATTTAATTCATGAAAAATTTTCAGAAGCCCGTACATAGTGCGTTTCACATCTATCTATCTATCTGTCCATCCGTCCTTCCATCTGTCTAACTATATGTCTGTCTGTCTGTCTGATTGTCTGTCTGTCTGTCCGTTTGTCTATCTATCTGTCCATCCGTCCGTCCGTCCATCTGTCTAACTATATGTCTGTCTGTCTGACTGACTGACTGTCTGTCTGTCCGTCTGTCTATCCGTCTGTCCGTCCGTCCGTCTGTCTGTCTGCCTGCCTGTCTATTTATCTATCTATCTATCTATCTATCTCTCTCTCTCTCTCTCTCTCTCTCTACATACATACATACATACATACATACAAAAGCATACATATATGTGTATGTATTTATATGCTTCACTAATGTGCATTACCAAGAAAGTCAATAAACTTGTGTATGTAAATAAGACGAAATAACTAGTGGTATTTATTCCATCCAAATTGCACCGACATTCCGTGTCGCTTTTGCCATCACAAAGGCAGGGAAGTAATGATTTGTGTATTGGAAATCTATAACCAATGATGCGAAGGCGGTGCTCCAGCATGGCCGCCGTCTAATGACTGAAACAAGTACAAGGTAAAAGTTAAAACAGATATAGACATATACATACATACATACATACATAGTCTAGTCTAGTCTGCAGATGCCAAACCAGCAGGGGGACACTGCTGACCTCCCCTGTTCGAAGGTTATAAAGGACACAGGTTTCGTGTGTCACATAGCTAGCTAGAGGCGATGGCTTCTTGGAGCTAATTCACGGCAGCTTTCGTCCTAATTTTGGGACTGCCATGTTGGCTTGGCGATAACTATTAATTTCCAGTACCGCTGCCGTAGTCTCCTTTAGAGAGACTTAGAAATATTAATAACTCTATTATATATATATATATATATATAT
>NC_068984.1:14841634-14844880 GCF_001194135.2 Octopus bimaculoides
ACACACACATACACACACACAACGATTCAGTAGTTAGGGCAGCGGACTCGCGTTCTTAGGATCGCGGTTTCGATTCCTAGACCGGGCGTTGTGAGTGTTTATTGAGCGAAAACACCTAAAGCTCCACGAGGCTCCGGCGGGGGATGGTGGCGAACTCTGCTGTACTCTTTCACCAGAACTTTCTCTCAATCTTTCTTCCTGTTTCTGTTGTACCTGTATTTTAAAGGGCCAGCCTTGTCGCACTCTGTGTCACACTGAATCTCCCTTAGAACTACGTTAAGGGTACACGTGTCTGTGGAGTGCTCAGCCACTTGCACGTTAATTTCACGAGTAGGCTATTCCGTTCATAGGATCAACTGGAACTCTCGTCGTCGTAACCGACGGAGTGCCGTATGTATGCATGCATAAATGAATGTATACTCAGCATCCTATTGCCCTGCTGTAAACTCTGCGTTTAGTCTATTTTTTAAATTTCATTTTACGTTTCATAATTCTGTTTAATTATTATTTTTAAAAAAATTATGATGTAGTCAGAGGAAGAGAGACAGTGCTCATGATGTTTTTTTTCGGAACTTCGAAGATTGGTAGCAAGAGGCTTACTTCAGTCAGAGAACTGGTCTGAATGTAGAATGTCCAAATGTCAGGGACGGTGTCAACCTCGTCGTGTACGTATGTATATATGTATGTATGTATGTATGTATGTATGTATGTATGTATGTATGTATGTATGTGCGTATGTATGTATGTATGTATGTATGTCTTAGTATCTATCTTTCTTTCTATCTATCTATCTATCTATCTGCCTGTCTATCTGTCTGTCTGTCTGTCTGTCTGTCTGTCTGTCTATCTAATCTACCCTCTCTCTCCCCCTCTCTCTATACACACACATATATATATATATATATATATATATACACATACATACATGCATATATACATACATACAATCAAAATTCCTGGGAAAAAAAGAACATTTATGGTGAATTAATGCAGAACTTTCAGCTCTAATGCCCTGACTATGAATTCTCATTTGTATCTAACGTTATACATGCATTAGGTTATGTACCAACAAATTTTCCCATAGACCTAGAAACACTTGGTTTCACGGAAAAAGACCAAAAGAAAATGGTGCCGATTCTCCAAATCCACACAGTGAAGATTTGTGAGACATTCCAGAAATTCTTCTTGTGAGATTCTTATGTGAATAGATGCACACACTTGGATGTAAGCAAAAACCTTTTGGGTGTGAAGTTTGTAGGTGTTACGTCTAGGAGTGAACTACCAAATATGCTTAGAAAAACATTTCACGGCGCAAAAACTTAAAGTTGCTGACAAGTAACCAATCAGTAAGTCGTATTTATTTAGTAAAGCACTTTCTACTAATGATGGGTTCTGATTTAGGCACAAGGCCAGAAATGTGATACCGTAGAGACCATTACTTGACTGGTACTTATTCTATTGACCCGAAGGAATGAAAAACAAATATCACCTCGTTGGAATTTGAACTGAGAACGTATTGAACCGGAACAAATGTTGCAAAGCATTTCTTGCAACACTTACGATTCTGCCAGCTCGTCGTTTATATATTCTGTACTACTGATCCTTTCTACTATAGGCACAAAGCAATTTCTAGGGACGGGGCAAGTCGATTACATCGATCCCTAGTGCTCAACTGGTACTTATACAATCGACCCTGAAAGGTAAAGTGGACCTCGGCGGAATTTGAACTCAGAATGTAAAGATGGATGAAATGCCGCTAAGCATTTTGCCCAGAGTGCTACCGATTCTTCTTGCTTGTCGCCTTACTATGCACTAGTAATAACTGCATAATTTAGGAAATCAACTCACAGATAAATTGCAGAGCTAAGAAAGTAGTATACAGTAAGAAATGTCTAGACGAACGGTGTGGCATCATTACAATCTATATAGGAGAAACAACCCATAGTTTAGATGAAAGAATTAAGGAGCGTGTGTGTAAAATAGAAAAAAAAAGACACCAGCATCTTCGTTATACGGATGCATCTTGGTATTAAATAAGATGGATCGATAAACAATGTCGGAATATAAATGACAAGAGAAGGGACTCCAAGTGATGGAATCTGTCTACATGCAGCAAGGCAGACAGTTTCACTTGGTGACACATATAATACATAGAATCGCGGTACGTGTATCCTTCTCTTTTTTTTCCTATCGTTTTTAATAGGTAGAAGCGGTCTTCTTTTCGGGAAGAAGAGAGAAACTGTATATGTGTGTGTACGTTTGCTTTAACCTAATGTAGGTAGACATAAATAAATTAAATCTACCCCAGCATTTGGCTGGGATTTGATTTTATTGATTCTAAGAGAAAGATTAACAAAGTTGACCTCGGCAGGGTTTGAACTTACAGATTTAAGAGATGGAACAAATACCGCAAAATATGTTGTCAAGTGCTTTAACGCTTTTACCAATCCACCATCCCAATCGAGGAACATTATAATATAATATAATATAATATAAATCATCAATATATATAAAAATAAAATATACAAGATAAAATAGCTTGCATTATGATAGACAAACTGAAAATGGCAACAGCTATACACACACAGCACACCATGAAAGAAATAAGAAGATAATGAACGTGGCATCCATATCCACATCCACAACCCTTACAACTTATGTAATGATAAGATAACCATAAATTAAATTAAATTAAGCTGACAGATACACACACAGCTCCCGCATCTTATCTGCTGAAGAAACCACCACCATAAATTAAAACCCAATGCAGTTGACAGAAAAATCAAAAAGGAAAATAACGTTTCACAAAAACAAAAACACACAACCGCACACCACATCACCACACCACCGCACACCACACGTGATCACGACATCAAATACATGCTCACACATACGTACATATTCATGCATACTCTTACACACATACACTCCCCACGACTAATATATAAAGACCGAACGCTGAAAAATCAAACTGCCACTTTTGAAGAGGTTACATATGTACGTATAACGAAGGAGTTTGACGAATCAATTAATAAAGAAATGAATTACAGCCATTGCTAGTTTTATTGGGGCAGAATGACATTCCTAAAATGCAGCAAATATCTGTTTCAATAAACAGTTTCACTTCAAGAGAAACTTCCCTATCACATACAATATATATATATATATATATGTATGTATGTATGTATGTATGTATGTATATATATATATATATATATATATATATATATATATATATATATATAT
>NC_068984.1:14846863-14848153 GCF_001194135.2 Octopus bimaculoides
TATATATATATATATATATATATATGCGTGTGTCTTAATGCCTGTGTATATGTCCACGTAACTTAGCGGTTCGACAAAACATACTGATAGAATAAGTACTTGGCTTTAAAAAAAGTACTGGGATTGGTTCATTCGACTGAAAATTCTTCAAAGCGGTGCCCCAGCATGGGAGGCTATTTTCTTTTGAACTGCAGTTAGTGTTATCGCCAATTATGTGGTCTGCACCCTCGCCTGGTTCACAGTCTCATATGTCAGTCGCACCACAATGATGTCGCCATATTTAAATTATCCTGGAAATGGTTTTCGAAATTTTTATGTCAGTTGTTCAATAAATGGTCAACGCAGACAGTCCTCTTGTGTATGATGTTTGCAAACTTTTGAAAACAGCCGAGTATGCTTTGTTTGCTTTTTGTTTCGTTTTTGTTTGTTTGGGGGGTTTGTTTGTCTTTTTTGCTATTGGGCTTTTAGTTATTTTGTCTGTTCGTCTTTTTTTTCAGATTGTGCCAATAAAGCAATTTGTTCCTGAAACCTTTAATCTTTTGACAGCTTCTCACAAAATCAAACATCCGCCCTTAGAGTATTCCATTTCATTTGATCATTGACTTCAACATATCATTTAAATAAAATTAAAAAAACATATATACTCAAAATTTTATTTCATCATTTACATATTGGTCAACAGTTAATCTGGCCTTTGCTACTGGTTTAAATTTTTTCGTAAATGTGTATGTGTGCTCAGGGGTCATTCAGTGATGACTTGAAATGTAAGGAGTTGAAGAGTGGCAGCCATAGTTTAATTACTCTATCGAAGTTATCACCTTTGGATAACCACCGTTCTTCCATGTGCACCAACACAATTTTAAATTTCTCAGCATCACATTAATATTTAAAAATTATATTATTTTCTGAAAATGAAACCGAAAAGGTGAGGCTTTGTCCGTGTTATCATCCAAGTGCTTTCCTCCCGAGGGAGCTGTTTATGAATAATGCAGTACAGTTCTGTCATCATTTATATTTTCCTTGCTTCAGTCATTGGACTGCGGCCATACTGGAACACCGCCTTGGAGGTTTTACTCCGACAAACGAACCCTCAGTACCTCCTTTCATTTTGTTATTTATTCTCGCTGTCTCTTTTACTGAACCACCAAGTTTCGGGGACGTATACAAACCGACACCTGCTCGCCATGCCAGCGAGGTGGCATCCTTCGAAAGCTAAAGCAAGGCAAAGCGCATCGTGACCGGCGATGACTAACATCTGATAGTCTGATCAATACTGTTATACCGTGATAT
>NC_068984.1:14849192-14853423 GCF_001194135.2 Octopus bimaculoides
GTAGTAGTAGTAGTAGTAGTAGTAGTAGTAGTAGTAGTAGTAGTAGTAGTAGTAGTGGTGGTGGTGCTGGTGCTGGTGGTGGTGGTGCTGGTGCTGGTGCTGGTAGTAGTAGTAGTAGTAGTAGTAGTAGTAGTAGTAGTAGTAGAGATCAACTCAGATCAATGACATTCTAGTCGTAACCATTTGGTCGGAGTTGTCTCGTACTACATTATGCAATGCAATTCCCCATTATAGTAGGATGTAATTTAAGGGAAATTCGGCTGTTATCGAATCCAATGTCCGCTTATGGATTTCACCGTTGGCTTGATTTAGCGGTATGTTGCTGTATAAAAGTGGATTTCTTGAACCTTCTAGTAAGCTGTGTCGGGATAAACAGTCTCTTACACTCGTCTTCCCATTTCTTCGGATCACTCGAAGCTATAATGGCGATTGTTGTTTTTCTATGATCTCGTTATCGGTTTGGTTATGGCTCATATTTTCTACAAAGACTATTTGAGGGTATTTATTACGCTTTTATTCCCGCTTTGCTTGCTAGTTCTGCTAGCTGAGACAACTTTTTTTGTTTTCTAGAATATAACTCACTACAGAGACTGTTCCTTGCTTAAATAGATGTAGCTGAGACAGTTCATATGCCAGTAACTTCTAATTTTCTTACAAATATTTGAGGAATTTTCCATAGCCTTCTGGTAGCATTGGTAAATCTACTGAGAATCTACTGGAAGTTCCCACAAGACTTCCTTCACCTGTTGTTACCATTTCTTGGCATCTGTCTACAAATGGCTGGCTGTAGTTATCTTTATACTAACTATTGTGTAATAGTAATATCCACATGATGTCTCATTAATTTTTTTCTCATTTTGCTTTTTCAAACATAGCAATTAGGGAAGTGGACAGGCTTATAGTAATGTCCAAATGTTAGGCTACGTTATTCATTGGAAACTAAGATGAAAAAGTTCATATGCTGTTGCGACAGACTAGTTTGATATCTGTGATGTCTGTATGTGTGTGTGTATGCATGTATGTATATATATATGATATCGCGAGTTATCGTGCGGTCATCTGGCGCAGAAGACCTCGCCTCATGGGCAGATAGATGCGCTATAATCTTGACAAACAGACTACGTAAGAGATGAAAAATCCTTACAAGAAAACCTATATGAGGTATCTGTATGTGGGTATGTATATATACACACGCATACACATACATATATATGCTTGTGTGTTTATGTGTGTGTGTATGTATGCGTGTTGTGTGTGCGCGCGAGCAAGCGATCCATAAGTCAGAAAAATATGCACTCGTATATTTGTCAATGCAGTGGGTATATCAACCAAAGTGTACAGAATTATATATATCAACTACGACCGATCTTACCAATCGGTTTCGCACTGCGTATTAAACCGGATGTTATATAACAGCACGGTCAAGTAACATCGCATGCTCGTCACAGCCGGCAGATATGGAAAAATACGGTGACTGCGATCGTTATTGGAGGAAAAATTCACATCCGGTTAGAAGGTACTGGGAAACAAGACAGAATGAACTGAACAAGAGTTATATCAAGAATTATGTCCCTTGGCCCCAAAGGCTTCTGATATGTTAGTCCACAAGAATTTACTGAAAATGTGTGTAGATATTAGGTTTTGGTATTCGTGTTGGCTTGGAATGTATGTAGCGCGGTATTATATGCGTAGGATTTTCTTTATGGGAACGGGTCTACTATGCAAGTATCCGCACGCTTAATCTCAAGTTAGGTCGTGTGTATGTTTGCATGTTTGTTTGTGTATGATTGGGTTAAACTCTTTTCTGGGTTCTCAGGATATGGTGATGAAAGAGCCGAAGGTAGAGAACTGGTGATAGTGATAATGGGGTTCGTAGATACGATAGAAATATATCTCTTTTCATATAGGCAAGTGCTAAAAATCTCACTTTTGCAGCTTAGGTAGACGCCTGGATGCTGAGAGTTTTAATATAGTTTTTCGCGGCTAAAAATTACCTGCTGTCTCTACTGCTATTAAAATGTGCCTTGCGCTTCTCTAAGATTTTCCACTTTATGATGTACGCCATGAAACTTTCTTTCAATGGGCATAGATGCTTCAATATCTCTCCGACGTATTCTTTTCTACTCTAGGCACAAGGCCCGAAATTTTGGAGGAGGAAGCCAGTCGATTAGATCGACCCCAGTACGCAACTGGTACTTAATTTATCGATCCCGCGAGGATGAAAGGCAAAGTCGACCTCAGCGGAATCTGAACTCATAACGTAGCGGCAGGCGAAATACCGCTAAGCATTTTGCCCGACTTCGTTTCTGCCAACTCTCCGAGATATTGAAGGAAGACTTATGGTTATCGAATCTGACCCCAAAGGATCCTCTTATCGGTCCCTCACACTTCCGCACGTTTGGTTGCCTATTGCAGGTTATGTTTATGCTTGTCATTGGTCGTTTTGATACAGAAGCTTACAGTTGTGCACGTGTCGTACAAGAGTATATGACTATAATCCAGTGACGCACAGATGTCTCATAACGGCCGGCTATCGTGTAACAAGATGAAGCAATCATCATGTACGCATGTATATAAGTAAGCATGTATGTATGATTGTGTGTATACACACACACATATATATGTATGTATGTATGTATGCATGTATATATATATATATATATATATATATATATATATATATATATATATATATATATATGTAAATATATATATATATATATATATACATATATAAATATATAGATTATATACATATAAGTATGTCTGTAAGTGTGTATCTATGTATATGCACGTATGTATGTGCATTTAGATATACTTGGCGTATTTATTTGTGTATATGTTGTTTTTATATGCATGTATGTATGCATGTATGTATGTATATATGTACGTATGTATGTATGTATGTATGTACGTATGTACGTATGTATGTATGTATAATGTTAATGTCAGGCCTGAATTTTGCTTAACTGTGTATTTATTGATCTGACAATTTGTCAAACTTATCTACAGAGATAATGTTGATCGTTAACGCAGTTCTTCTAAACATTCTTTTCATCTATTTCTACCGAGTTGTTTAGTTTGATCTTTGTTTTATCTCTCGAGAGTTCGCTTCCATCTGTGTTCTTTTGCTCCTCGGCTCTCTCCACGCCTCTCTCTCTCTCTCTCTCTTCTTCTTCTTTCTCTCTTTCTCTTTCTCTTTCTTTCTTTCTACGTTCTTTATTTATATATATTTCACCACTTCACTCAAACTCATACCGTCTCACCCATCTTTCTCACTTACAAACATTAACAAGTTTTTCGCTTTTACATACATTAAAAAAATTTATTGCATTGGGTACTGACTTCTAACAAGCCAATCACTATTTACTGCATTTCTGACAACGAGATTTACAAGGGTGTGTCTATAGTTCGCTGCAGAACAAATTTAGCGAAGGACTTTGCTTAAAGAGTATCGTTTCATATTTACAGATTTCTATTCGTTATTCACACCCCATCAAGTGCAGGAAATAAATAAAAAATAAAATCTAATGAAAACGAACATTCAAGGCAACTTTAACCTCCAGCCTCGAGATTCTTGAAAAATGTTTGCACGAAGGAAAGTTTATCTTGAGACTCTGGTTGAGTAGCTTTCAAGGAAAAGCATACAGACAATCCCATTATGGAACATGCTCAGAGGATATTTGAATGTTGATACTCTTCCTCAAATCTAACCTTTAATACGTTAACACTTTTTCTCTTTATACCATGCTCACCAAATTCTTCACATTCCATTCTGTGTGTGTGTGTGTGTGTGTGTGTGTGTGTGTCTTATAATCATAATTTGTTGTAGTAAAGCTTGTTTGCCAACATAACATGGCAGTCCTGGTTTAGGACGAATGTTCCTGTAATTTAGCTCCAGGAGACATCTTCTCCAGCTGGTTATACGACACAATCTGTGTCCTTATATTTTCGAACAAGGGAATCTAGTACCCCCACTCAGCTCAAAACAATATCTGTGTATCGCGATTTCCGGGTTATTTCCATGATACACAGATATTGTTTTGAGCTGAGTGGGGGTACTAGATTCCCTTGTTCGAAAATATAAGGTCACAGATCACGTCGTATAGCCAGCTGGAGACGATGTCTCCTGGGGCAAAATTACAGCAACATTCGTCCTAAACCAGGGCGACCATGTTATGTTGGCAAACAAGCTTTACTACAATGTACTGTTGCTGAATATCTCACGTTG
>NC_068984.1:14853433-14854098 GCF_001194135.2 Octopus bimaculoides
GCAAAATTACAGCAACATTCGTCCTAAACCAGGGCGACCATGTTATGTTGGCAAACAAGCTTTACTACAATGTACTGTTGCTGAATATCTCACGTTGTGAGATTTAAAAATAGTAATTTTCTAATATAACTTGTTCTTATACATATAATCTGTTGTGTCTGGGGAGAGTCATACTGCCTTAATATCTAACACACTCACCGGTTCAATTTCCAAAATTTTCGTTGCTTTTGTAACCTTATCAATGACCGTTATCGGAGCTGTGCTCCTTTTGTCTGTGCGCATGTGTGTGCGCCAGCTTGCATGTTTGCTTGTGTGTGCACATATGTACGTGTATACATACATTGGAGAGACATCTAGAATAAATGACGGAGAGAATAAATGATGACGGAGAGAATAAATGACACATGAGGCAATATGATGACAAGAAACAGTCTTCCATACTCTATCAACATGCCGAAGACCAGCCAACATGGAGGCAGACTGGGCTGACTTGACATCCGCATTTTATCCACGCACCCGAAGGACCCATCACTCAGACAAATGCAGGAGTACATCCTCATAAATGAAACGCCCCCCCCCCGTACTAAATAGGAAAGTAGTCATGCCCCAATATCCCATACATGGTACGTTTGCTAGGAGGCTGTTATGCATGCAAATGTGTGTGT
>NC_068984.1:14854108-14855052 GCF_001194135.2 Octopus bimaculoides
TGTGTGTGTGTGTGTGTGTGTGTGTGTGTGTGTGTGTGTGTGTGTGTGTGTGTGTGTGTGTGTGTCGAAGGACAATATTTATCTCATCTCCCCACCAGCAATATATAGAACAACAGTGCCAGAACAGGCGTTGGAGGGAGGAGATGAGTCACTGTTATCTTTAGCGGTCGAACATTCATCATTGACAAAACCAAAGAAGGTCAAAATCACGTGACCTGGAGCCAGCGATATAAACAAGAGTGTATTTTGCACCAAAAGCCAATATGAGCGTTTCTCTCATGCTATCTACTGCAGTATAGTTTGTTCTAACACAGCATCCACGTTTAAGTGAAGAAAAATGCTACCTCTTGGTATCAATACTACCCCTGTCACTAATATATACCTTAGGTTCTCTATGCAATAATATCAAATGTACCTAATCCACTCAAGTTGGATGCTTTGCAAACCCTACATATGTGTGTGTGAGTATATATATATATATATATATATATATATATATACACTAAGAGTAATGGTGTGACAACAAAAGAATGAGTGAGACCTCGATATTATGTAAATAGAGGAATTTATCTGTAATATAATATGTGACAGTGGAGGCGCAATGGCCTAGTGGTTAGGCAGCGAACTCGCGGTTATAGGATCGCGGTTTCGATTCCCATACCGTGCGTTGTGAGTGTTTATTGAGCGAAAACACCTAAAGCTCCATGAGGCTCCGGCAGGGAATGGTGGCGAACCCTGCTGTACTCTTCCACCACAACTTTCTCTCAGTCTTACTTCCTGTTTCTGTTGTGCCTGTAATTCAAAGGGTCAGCCTTGTCACACTGTGTCACGCTGAATATCCCTGAGAACTACGTTAAGGTTACACGTGTCTGTGGAGTGCTCAGTCACTTGCACGTTAATTTCACGAGCAGGCTGTTCCGTTGATCGGATCAACTGGAACCCTC
>NC_068984.1:14855262-14858231 GCF_001194135.2 Octopus bimaculoides
TATATATATATACGTGAGAAAAGTGTTCCCGGTATCAGGAATGATAAAATAATTTCATTTAGTCAGCTGAAGGTATTACACCGTGACTCTAAGTTTTCACAAGTAACAACAACACGTTTCTTCAGTCGTGGCTCGTGGCTCGTGGCTGACTGAAGAAGATAGATCGATAGATACGTATATCGATAGATAACTAGACAGACCTGTCATTATTCAGTTTTACTGGAAGATTTCTTGCCTATAAAGAGCCGGTTTCTAACCTAGATCCAAAGCTTTTTCATTAGAATTTCAACATCAGCAACAGGGTATTTTTATATGTATGTATGTATGTATGTATGTATACATGCAAATTTGTATATTTTATTTTATGTACGTCTTCTCATGCATACGCAGTAGAACCTCGCAGAAAGAGTGCACCATTGTACGAGTAATTTGCTGTACGAGCCGAGACCCGTGCACATTTTTTCTTGAAGTACAAGCGGAAATTTGCAGTACAAGCACACAAACCTTTAAGGTAATTCAGTTAATAAAACCAGTTTATGTATTTCTTTTGCATTCCCTTTTTTATAATTGTCAATTTACTTGTAACTACACAATTTCTCTTTTAAAACCCATAAAAAGTCATTTTTGAGTGGTTTTTGGGTGGCCGGAATGGATTAATTATATTTTAGTTAATTTCAATGAGGAGAATTGATTTGTAAAACTAGTAAAGACGAGCTTGGTCATGGAACGAACTAAACTCGTACTGCGAAGTATCACTGTACGTGCATCTGTAGACATGCTCATATATACTTAAATGTACGTATGAATGTATGTATGTGTGTGAATGTATGCATGTATGTATGTATGCATGTATGTATGTATGTATGTACGTATGTATGTATGTGTGTATGCATGTATGTATATATATTGTATTTTTAAACTTTTATATCCTTAAAATATATATTCTTCAGATCCGTTCAAAATTATTTTTTCGCTCTCAGATGAATAAAGTATCCCAAAAAGGTTAGAGCTGTCTTCACCTCACGGAATACAAAATTCACTTCGTAATTTTCGACGACGCATGCCGCTCGATGTTTTCCTCGAACTCATTTTATTTTAATTCTTTTTTATGACAGTATCGTATAATTCAAATAGCGGGTGAGTATGTAGGGGCTCCATTTTTGTTCCGCACGTTCGTTTGAAGCATTACTACATTAAGTATCATTTCAGAAATGTAAATATTCATTAGGGTGAATCCTGAGGATCTGAATTGACTCTTAATAATGAATTTTTCACACAGAATATTAACGATGTTTTTAGAGGAGAAACTAGTTTTACTAATAGGATGTTTGCATGATTATTATCATAATGTGAATGCATAGAAAAATTTATCGATGCATAATTCCCAAATGAAAGTAGCCGTTGCATTTCATACATAAATACGCACATACGCATAAAGATATACACGTATACATATATAGTATGTGTGTGTAGATGTCTAAAAATGAGTCAGAATAAAGACACACTGATAAATTGGTTAACAGAGTGAGTATATTATTATGAATAAAATACAACATGATATTTTCCCATCATCCAATCGGTGTTACACCAGGAATTGAGATAACCCCCGTAATCATCGGGAAAGAGCACGAGGATTAGTCTTGCGACGCTGCTATCCTTCACTACAATGAGGCCCTGGCCACCAGTGGTTTTTAATATAAAATCAAGTATATGCCTGGCCCTTATTTTTCCAAAGGAAAATGTCACCACAAAGTTATATGAGTGGCACGCACATTGTCCCTGAACGTAAAACTTACTGTAGGAAGGATCCTTCTTAGTTTAGTCGATAAACACTTCCCCCAAGCACATATATACAGGAAAATGTTTAATAGACACACATTCTGGGTGTCTCTTCTAACTGTGCCCCTAGCGTAAAGAAAATATTGCAAAGTAGTTCAAAGCAAACAAAGGCAGGCTGTTTATGCAGAGATAAGACCACATGTCGACTATGGCAATACAAAAACTGTTGTGTATGAGATGGATGTAACGTCGGACGAGCCGAATGGAGCGACCGACGTCCAAAAATATGTATGCGCATCAGAAGGTGCCTTAAAACTAGTTTCACTTATCAAATCTCATTTAAAGTGCAAATGTGATGAAATGACACGTTACTAATGAATCATATATAGATAGAGGAGAAAAACGCTGTGGATTATGACATCAACAGGATAAGAAGACTAGCAAATGGTAATAAACCTTACTTTAACAACAATAGGAGGTACAGTGTTGCTTGGCTGAGAAAAGGATCATAATATAGAAGTCTTTTTACTCGGTCACCTATATTAACTGTAAGATTAATGTTTTCCGATTCTGTCCTCATGAACGCAGCTAAGCCCTAGTACACTGATCGATCGCACAATGAATATAAGCATTGAGGAAGCCTCGCTGGGTTTTTCCCATTATCAAAATCTGAGGAACTAATACAAGATTTAGCACACCTTTCTGTGACATGTATACGCACGTACAAACATATACATTTAGTCGAACACATATGATGTTAAAATCAACCTTCCTAATCTCGGCTCCAACCTACCCTAAAAGCAATTATCCCTCATATGGAGGTGGCCTTCATTGCTCCCAATCCAAGAGGCGGAAATTCCAATGAATTAATAAAAAACAAGAATTTATCTCTTGGTTCTGAAGCGGACAATTTCGTTCTAATTTTAAAATAGCTGACCGCTGACTTGATTCAACCCTTTCAGACGTCCGGTAGCAAAGTCATGCAATTCTTTCAGCCTTTTCTGATTATTAATGGATCCAAGTCAACTCTTGGCACGAAACCGATTGGTAAAGATGTTGATGTAAGAATATGATAATGGATTTTATTTTTGTTGTTGTTGTCGTCGTTGTCGTCATTAGTAAGGAGGGGGAGGAGGGGGAGGAGGAGGAGGAGGAGGAAGAAGAAGAAGAAGAAGAAGAAGAAGAAGAAG
>NC_068984.1:14858299-14861122 GCF_001194135.2 Octopus bimaculoides
GGAGGACGACGTCGAAGACGGGGAAGGGGAAGAGGAGGACGAGGAGCAGGACGAGGAGGACGAGGAGCAGGACGAGGAGGACGAGGAGCAGGACGAGGAGGAGGACGACGAAGACGACGACGACGAAGGTGCACAAGTGTGCCAGATGTCTGATGTCGAAATGATGGCAGAGCAACCTGAAACGAAGTGTTTTGCTCAAGAACACAACGCACCGCTCTGTCCGAGAATCGAATCCAAAATCTAGCGATCGTGAGTGCAAATAAGAAGCAAGTGTCTCCATTGTGTCGAATTTGTAATTGAGTTGACGAAACCGTTGCCCATATTGTGAATGAATGCCCCCGACTTGCCAAAAGCCAATATAAGCAGTGGCAACATGATGCGGTAGCAAAAGTGTTGTATTGGAAAATGTGTGAAAAATTGGGGTTAGGGAGAGGCAAGACATGATACGAACACAAACCACAGAGAGTGGCTGAGTCGGAGACTTGAAAAACCCTGTGGGGTTCCCTAATCCAAATGGACCTGGTACTTGAGCATAACAAACCGAACTTAATGGTGGTGGGCAAGGTAAACCATATGTGTTCTATGATTCATGTTTCGTGTCCATTTGGCCCACGAACAGTTAAGAAGGAAGACGAAAAAATAGACATATACAATCCTCTTAAATGCGAAATAGCTCGGCAGCGAAAAATTAAAAAGTTGAAGATAGTACCAATTATTGTTGAGGCACTGGGAGTAGTATCAAAAGGTATTGAGAGGAATATAAAGGAAATGGAAATATATAAAAGAAAATGAATCTGTTGCAAAAAGTTTACCGTCTTGGCACGGCCAGAATCACCAGGAAAGTATTAGATAGTTGAAGAGAACAAATAGCATGGTACCATAGGCTGCAGGTAGCAAGCCTGCTATTCATGCAAGACTTCGGGTGTTTCAGCAAAACCTGAGTTAAAAGAATAACTAGAACAATAAAGAGGTGAACTGTTGCCATGTCTGGCAACGAGTACCCACCACCGAGGAGATCCAATACAGATCGAAACCACTCGGTCTGATGGTCTTAAGGCTTCAATGGTGGCAGGAGCTATCTCCCGCTTGTAATAAATATCAGGTGTGAGAAGTACAATGAATAAACCAGCTAGAGGAGATGTCTTCCTGGGGTTAAATGGCACTAATGTCGTCTCTTAGAGGACAGCCACATTAAAGTAGCCATTAGCCATACGTTTTGGTTCGTACACTACTTCTGTCTCGAACAGAGATTCTCTAACGGACTAGTTTTCTGTATACATACACTGAGAGAGAGACCCCTTTCGGTCATGACTGACCATGGGATTGCACCTAGAAAGTTACTTTCCAAGGCACAAGTCCAGGCAAGGTTGTTTTATGGAAGACCAGCAGTCGCCCATGCATACCGGCCTCCCCTCTCCACGCCACCAGTGTTATCCAAGGGAAAGGCAAAGGGGCCGATACAGCTTGGCACTTGTGACGTCGCAACTCATTTCTACAGCTGAGTGAACTGGAGCAACGGGAACTAAAGAGTCTTGCCCAAGAACACAATACGCAGCCCAGTCCTGGATTCGAACTCACAACCTCACGATCGTAAGCTCGACGCTCTAACCACTTAGCCATGCGCCTTCACATATACATGCACACACACACACACACACACACACACACACACACACACACACACACACACACACACACACACACACACACACACACACACACACACACACACACACACACATATGTATGTATGTATTTAGAAATATATTAAGTATGTACGAATGGATTTCTAAATATATTTCCGTATTGGTATTTGTCTCCCACCATTTGACAACCGGTGTTGGTTTGTATATATCCCCGAAATTTAGTGTTTCGGCAAAAAGAGATACCACAGAATTAGTACTGAAGTCAATTTGCTTGATTAAAAACCTTTCAAGGCAGTTGACCTTTCATGGTCGCAATCCAATGAATGAAATAAATTGTAAGACTAAAAGCGTATAGTTTTAGTGTATAAAGATATTAACTAGTCGACAATTAGCAAAATGTTTTGTGTATATAATTATTATCTTTATGTTAATGTATACGGAAATTTATTGATGGACGATTTCCAAATCTAATGAATTGAATATAACACCCAATTTAGCGATATGAACGACTCTGAACTCCGGTATGCTTTGTATTATCTTTATACTGGCATAAAACATAACGTCACTAATAACATTAATGGTTTTCCTGTGTGTATTCCATGTTTATTCTGTGAATGTTCATCTAATGATATTAGTTTAAAGGAATAATCGCTCTCATATATATTTAATGTCTCCGAGATGCAAGCTATTATGTTCCAACCGTTGGCTAGTATGAGATGAGGATGGATGTAAAACATAGCCTCACATAATATCCTTTTAATTTCATTCTAACCAGCTGTATAGTGGCGTTGAAAATATCCAGCTGGTTTTTGTTGATTCTTTTTCTACTAGACATAAGTGCTTTTTGTCCTGAGGATATTGCTTTTATCAGTCATTTTCATAGTAACACATAGCTTCTTTCTTTTTATTATATTTAGAAAACAGAATACAACATGAAAATTCAACGATAGACATTAGTTTCTGTGTTACGAAAGACCAACAACCAAATTACATTATAATACACCTGTTCTGATACGCATATGCACTCTACTCACGCACGCACACGCACACATATGTTCTTTGTACTACTATAAGTGAGTGCTTCTGTATATATATATATATATATATATATATATATATACATGCATATACATATATATATATACATACATGTATATATATACATATATATATATAT
>NC_068984.1:14861132-14864795 GCF_001194135.2 Octopus bimaculoides
TTATATATTTTATATTGTGTTTGTCGACCGGTTTCGCTTTCGCTAATCATGATATTAAAATTATTTTAATTACGTATTTTCTCTAGAAAATGTCTGTGGAGTTTATGAATGAATGATTCAACAAGAAAGAAACTCTAAGGGGGGCAATTGGTGATCGTTATTATTGTGAACAGGGGAGATAATTGTTCATCTTTCGGTGGTGGGGGAGAATATATATACAAAAATTCAAAAGCTAGAGTAATGGGGAGAAATATGTACAGTGATGGGTATGTAATCGTGAATTAAAAATATGTATAGAGATCAAAGTTGGTTATGCGTGCATATTTAGGTGTGTTCTGTATTTTTCGATGAATAAATTTTCTTTATTTTAAACGTTCTTGTATAGAAACTGTATCTTTGCACTGGTAGAAACTTCACATACGATAGCGGAGTTACTCACTCATCGTCCAGAGTTCATGTTTTAAAGTGATCAGCTTTCCCTCAAGAGCTCGGTGTGAAGAGTTGCCATAAAGTTTCGTTAATTTTTGTCTAAGGTAGAGTTGGTGAGGTGTAAACTCATTTTTATTGTTGCAGTTAACCATCCAATATGGCGGCGCACGTTGTTGATGTTTTCTGCAATTTTGTTTTCCTTCTAAGTTGTTTCCGTTTAGTAATTTCGTTATTTTGTTCACTGTAGCATTCTCCTAAGTGTTCTTTAAGAGTAATAGCGGCTGTGTGTATAAGAGTATTAATAATCCAGTAATTAACATCACATGATTCCATATGATCTCCAGCAACATCGTTGATAACCTTAAACATTAGATCGGTCGAATTTTTTCTCACTCGTGTTGAGAATAGTCTGTTGCTCAACGAAAGCTTCGAGAAAATAGAAAGATTTTTTGAGAATTGTAATTTTAAAATGCTTTTTTTTTTTTTTTAGTTGGATGTATTCCACAGTCTTCACTACTGAGTCGGCTAAGTTTGGAGACACTCTCGAATTTAGCGATGGCGAGAGCGGTGGCTTGTTAACATTATTTTTTACGCCGCTTCCGGCAGATTTTGATCCATTTTCAGTGTTTTGGGAGGGTCGAGAACCAGTTGATTTGGGGTTTTTTTTTACAAAAGATGCTTGTTGTTAGAGCTGTTTCGCCGTGAAGGTATTTAAGTTGGGATGAGCTTCGTCCTAGCATTGTTTTAATCGCTTCATGTATCCGATTGAAGAGTCACCTCAGGCTTTTTCATATGTATGTATGTATGTATGTATGTATGTATGTATTTGACTAAAAATGTAAAATTCTGGTGCGGAAATACCCGAGATTGTAATTTAATTTCCTCGGAATTTCTGACCGTATTATTTAAAGATTAAATATAAATTACTAAACCATCTTAAAACTATTCAGATGATTCATCAAACACTAGTGTTTTACGCCTTTTAAGGATCGCTAACAACTTCAGTTTCTTGGGAAGCAGCACTGCAGAAATAGACGAGCCTAACAGGTGATTTTGCTGTTTTATGGGAAAATGGTACCGTGAGCTGCAGCTAGCAGCCTATGGTACCATGCTTTTTGTTCTCTTCAACCATCCAATACTTTCCTGATGGCTCTGGCCATGCCAAGCAGGTAAACCTTTTGCAACAAATTTTCTCGGCACTCTATTCCCATCTCCTTTCTATTTAGGACCTAAATTACTTGCCATTGGCGGATTTTCTATGAATGCAAAAGTTAATTCTGCTTTTATTAAGAAAGCTATAGCAAGTAATTGTTTGTTTTTTTATCAAAGAATGGTCCTTGTTTGATGCAAATGATACAATGATCAATTTTCTTTTTTTTTTTTTAAACTGTGATTTGTGAAATGACTAAAAGAAAGAGGGACTCAGAAAAATTTATAGATGAATCCACCGCTTCGTGTAATCGCAGATATTGGGATGTAAATGTACAATCATCTGGTAAATTCTGGAATTTAGAAATAATGTGAATTTACGAGGTTTTACCTGCTGTAAAAATTATTAAGAATTCAACCTTGATTTTAAAAAAATATCCATAGTTACACTCGTAATTGATGGATCAAGTGCCGTGGTAAAATTTGTTAAGGATATTAAATACGAACATGAAGTGTGTTAAACACATAGGCGTCATTGGTTGCTTATGATGTTATTCACAAGGAAATTTAATCAAATTAGGATTAAACTAATTTAACTAATGATCCTCGCATGACGGACACGAGTTGGAAGGTAATTCGAGGATAATGATTAAAATGTAAATTCTTGCAATTTCGAATTGGCTTAATGATTATGTAATCTGCAACAAATTGAAGTTACAGAAGACTCTTCCGCTCAAAAGCAATTTTAAGCATTGGTAATATCATTAAAAAGAGTGAGAACAATTTTCAGGTTATTCTGTACGTCTCTTGCAAAATGAAATACTTTAGAAATATGTGTAAGAGGAGCCTGGCCATAAATTGCAATTAATCAATAATACTAAGGCAAGATAGAATAGTTTATCTGCAATTATAGAACGATTATTGTTCTTTAAAAGCTATATTGCAAAAGTTAAAATCGTTATGAAACAACCTCTTATCTTTTCCAACAATGAAGTTAATGCTATTCATACTGTTGCATCAGTATTGGAACCAAAATGATGCAACGTTTGATCTCTGCAGAGAGTAATTTTGTTTTATTTCGAAAGAATTAAACCAACAAAATATTCCATGTTCCTCTTGCTGTGAGAACGTGTCACCAAAGGAATCAAATTGCAAGGGAATAAAGAAAAAAAACGAATTGTATTGATGAAGTATTTAAATAATCCTCTTTTAATTCGGGATTCACTTAATTCATTTTTAATTTGGCTATCGGAAACTTCAATGCGAAATATCTCAAAGAAATTCTATGACAAAAAATGTTCGCATTTTGTCGGAAGAATGCCCTACTCATTCCATTAAAAGAGACAAGATTAAATGTTTCCATTAACAAAACAGTTGAAAACAATGTGGAGAGTGTTCGATCATCTTATGGTCCAAAATACGTTATCAAAGAGACGAAAACGTTTGAAAAATAAAACAAGATGGAGAAGAATCGACTTGCGGAAAATTCATTGGTCCTAATTTTGAATTTTATTCATATCTTTTATGTATTGGTCAATTTAGACTGATAAACCTGTGGGTTTTTATTGTTTCCTTTATAATTACATACCTTTCCTGATTACAGAGTGGTGTTATGAGAAGCGGTGTTGCTATATACGTACGATTCCTAGTTGCTGCAACTCTACTGCATCAACTCTCTGCAAAAAGCTCTATTCACAGGACGTCTAAGGTGGCTTGGCCATACTCTTCGTCAGCTCCCTATGAATTTCATTCGCAAGGCAGTCAACTCGGCTTCTCTCCCAGACTAGCGTAAACGAGCCGGAGAACAACTGAAAACATGGCTGGCGACAGTTAAGGCGGAAGTGGAAGCACAATTGGACCCCCTGCATCTATGGTCTTCTCGATGGAACCGGGAGTGGGCATCCATTACAGCCTTAATTGCGGTGACCGTCGGGTGTGGTTAGCATTCATGAGGGGCGGGGTGATCTGGCTGGTGAATGCCGCAACAAGTAAGTAATCCTAGTTGAGACATTTCACTCGTTCTATGTGATTTTCTCTCCAGTTAACATTCTCTCTTTCTTTCTCTCTCCCTCTCTCTCTCTTACT
>NC_068984.1:14865363-14867863 GCF_001194135.2 Octopus bimaculoides
ACATTCTGATTTCAAATTCCGCCGAGGTCGACTTTACCTTTTATCCTTTTGAAGTCGATAAAAACAAGTACCAGTTGAGTTCTGAGGTGGATGCAATCGACTTAACTCTTCCCCTATGATTTCTGGCCTTGCGTCAAAATTTGAAGCCAATATCATAAGGAAGGGAATAAATGGCTAAGTTCGTCGAATATCATGTGAGAACACAAAGCCTTGAACACAGTGAAAACTGGAATACTGAAAGAAAGAGGAAAACAAAAAGACAAAGGGAGAAGACTCTTGATGGTCTTAACAATTAGCTACAGAAAGGGTGACCAATAGTTTGCTGTGCATGAAACAGCATCGATAGAAGTCCATGATCACCGACACCCACAAACATGACACTTAAACAAGATATACATTCATGCGTTTAAATGTACATATATATGTCTCTACTTGGGCTAAGCGGAGCAGGAGTACACACGTGGATAGAAAGGGTCACTGAAGAGATCGCACAGCTTTTACAAAGTTGGTACATTTTGTTCCTTCATGGCAATTTCAGAGGAAATCGGTTGCTTTATCAACAGGTTGAGCGATCTTCGGAGAAGCTCAAAATATGTGTATCTACGTATGTGACTTTGTGTGTGTGTGTGTGTATGTATCTGTGTGTTTGTGTGTGTGACAAAAGATTTCCAGACAACTGACATCAGATAAAATAAGAACAATTATAAATGAGGAAGAACGAATATATAGTGCGTGTGTTTATTTGGCAACAAAAAATGACCATCCCGAAATATAACAATATCTGTTTCAGTACACGGTTCCATATCAGGAATCTTGCAAGACAAGTTCATAAACGTATCTCTACTTTCTTAAGATGTTATAGTGAAAGATACGAACAGCCAAGCTTTCCTATTCGACTTCCGGGATAAATATACAACATTTTATCTATCTAAAATATATATAGTTGAAAAATATCGTTATAGGTATAAATATACCATAAACAATTATATAAAACTGGAGGAGAAAAAGATGTTGCATCAAAATTAGATTTAATACAAATCTGGATTCATTACATACGCGCGTTTCAAAGGACAATACAAATATGTAAGAAAAAAATAATATTTTTTAAGCCTTTACAAAGTTGGTACATTTTGTCCCTCCATGGGATTTCAGAGAGAATTGGTTGCTATATCTAACAGGTTGAACGATCTTCGGAGAAGCTCAAAATATGTGTATCTACGTGAATGACTTCGTGCTTGTGTGTGTGTGTGTGTTTAGTGTGAGTGTGTGTCTACGTGCATGTGTGCTGTGTATGTGTGTGTGTGTTTGTGCGGGTGTATGTGTATGTCTACGTGTATCTGTCTTTGTGTGTGCGCGTGTGTGTATGTGTTTGTGTGTGTGTGTGCGTTTCTCTGTGTGTGTGTGTGTATGTGTCTACGTGTGTCTTTGTGAGAGCGCGTGTGCATGTGTGTGTCTACGTGTATGTGTCTCTGTGTGTGCGCGTGTGTGTGTATGCTGGTATGTTCGCGTGTGTGTGTGTATGTGCTTGTCTATGTGTATGTGTCTCTGTGTGCGCATATGTGCGTGCATGCTTGTGTGTGAGTGTGCGTTTCTGTGTGTGTGTGTGTGTGTGTGTGTGTGTGTGTGTGTGTGTGTGTGTGTGTGTGTGTGTGTGTGTGTGTGTGTGTGTGTGTGTGTGTGTATGCGTGTCTACGTGTATGTATCTTTTATGTCTGTGTTGTATTTGCCCACCGCCACCGCTTGACAACCGTTTTTGATATGTTCATGTTACCATGAATTTGCGGTTCGACAAAAAGATACCGATAGAATAAACATGAAGATTTTTTAAAAAGAAAGTAAGTCCTGGGCCAATGTGTCCGACTAAATCCTTCAAGGCGATGCGGCACCGTAGCTGTAGTCCAATAATTGAAACAAGTAAAAGATAAAAGACGAGACATTGAGATCTTAACTTTCTCCAAGAATATCAGTGACGTAATCACAATAAAGCTCTCCCACCTCGGAATCATAAAAGACAGGGGAAGAATCTTCCTCAAGAACTCGCTATTCTTTCGGAATTGCCGTCAGGAATAGAGAGAAGAGAATGTTATTAGATAGAAATTGGAAGAAAAAAAATGTATTTTTGAATGGTTTGGGACACATTGAAAGGTCAGAGTCACGAAATTAAAATATGTTGTTATGAATACTCATACACACACACTTACACACACACACTTACACACACACACTTACACACACACACGCACACAGAGTCAAGTGCACATATGCGAACACGAACACATACATATGTACAGACAAATGTGCGTATTCATAGACGCACTATTGTCCAAACAGACAAACTCCACACAGTACGCCCGCACACTCGCTTACATGCGGATACATACAATCATACGGACACATACAAACACACACACATATACACATAAGTTCATTCTGAACAACTGAATTACAACAAACGTAAATATTCGGATATTATTTAGGCAGGTAAACACACATATACACA
>NC_068984.1:14873149-14874467 GCF_001194135.2 Octopus bimaculoides
GTGTGTGTGTGTATGTGTGTGTGTGTGTGTGTGTGTGAAAGATTTACAAATCAAGAAAAGAGAAAAATACGACTTAGTAGTAAAACGATATTGTTTTGCATCATTTAATAATTATCATGTTCTTTCTCATTTTCTACTAAATATAGGATTTTAGCGAGACTTCAGCGCCTTATAGTTTCAGGTGACGCCTAGGGAATCTGTCCTCAAGTTTTTGAACACAGAATGGGGCTCATTATTGTTATTCTTGTCTGATTAAAGCTGCGTCACTGCATCCTGAAAAATCTTTTGGTATTTCTATCGGGTAATATGCTAGGTCGGGTATTGGTAGTCCCACGATCGCAGTTATTAAAGTAACAACTAATCCTATGACGTCATAACATACTTCTTGTCAAAAAGCAACTTAAGCTTCGAGCTACCGACGGACTCTATATATGGTTACTCGATTTGCTACAAGCAGCAGCCAAATTTTGAAATCATATCCACCGCCTTAAAAATGGAAGGATGCATTAGATCAATCGTAGGCAAACTACGGCCCTCGGACTTTCTGAATGAAGCACGTAACTAACAAAAATTTACTTCGAATTTTTTTGTAGTGCGGCCCACCTGATGGTAAGCCAGTCTCATGCGGCCCACCTGATGATGAGCCAGTCTCATGCAGCCCTCTTCTCGAAAATGTTGCCCATGCCTGCATTAGATGTTAGAGTCCAAGATAACCTGTAAAAGATGGGATGGGCAGAAAGGGATGTGTTAGAATACAGAAGCAACGTCATTGTACGAAATAACAGCAATAATTCGTTTATTCTTGTACAAAAAAAAAACAGAAAATAAGATTAGTGTGACTTAAAATGTTATCAGAGCTAATTTAAATGTTTTGACGATTATCAGCGACCTCTATTTGATTGAGAGATTGCTTGCTTATCACAACGAAAAATATTTCTATTATTCACTGTCGTATCTCAAGGCTGAAACATATAAAAGAATAAAAGAATGCGCATCTGTTGTACGTAGCATTCGTTTAATGAAGAGACATTCAAGTACATAAAAGACATTCGAATACATAGCAATAATGAACACGAAACAAAAGTAGACAGAGAAACATTAGTTCATAAACTACCATTTTATTATAGATTTCCTCAACAAACAGAAAGCTAAGCAAAATACAAACTGAAAATCAACACACATGTAGTTTGTCTGTGCTTTCGTTTGCAGCGTTCAATTATTTTCAAATTTTTTCACTAATTGTTGCCTTCCTTTGCGTTTCCTGATGCGAGGTAGGTCCTTCCGGTACTACATACACACACATACCCACAATATAAGA
>NC_068984.1:14874700-14875725 GCF_001194135.2 Octopus bimaculoides
GTAACCCATTGGTCTCATATCTAGCGTGAACTAGACATATATTCAGTTTCTCTAAACGATAACTGTTCTCTGCACAAGAACGCCGGTGACAGTTCAAGAAATATTCCTCTTAAAAAATTATGACCGGGCGAGTTGTATTCCTTCGCTTGATAGCTAGGTTTTCCAATTTTGAAGTAAAAATTTCCGAAAATGTGGACAACTCCTTACAGCTTCCGTCCTAGATCTCAGGTAGCCTCCTAGCTCATGTAAATTCATAAGGATTATATATTTTTCTGCCATGCACAATTTACATAGTCTTGTTCCATTGCGATAGGATTCACAAGTTTCTAGTAATTTCCACCTGATGTTAAAAGGCGTATAATCGACCTTTAGGCGCCATACAGAAATAGAACAAATATCAGTAACATCAATGCCAACACAGGGACACACACTAAAATTTATGTCGAATCTTGTGATTCCAAATTTGAAATTCGCCTGAACAACCACAGATCTTCTTTCGGGATCCCGGAGAGACGCAACACAACGACACTCACAGCATACGTATGGCGCCTAAAGGACGATCATACGCCTTTTAACATCAGGTGGAAATTACAAGAAACTTGTGAATCCTATCGCAATGGAACAAGACTATGTAATTTGTGTATGGCAGAAAATATATATAATCTTTATGAACTCACATGAGCCAGGAGGCTACCTAAAATCTACGACGGAAGCCGTGGGGAGTTATCCACATTTTCGGAAATTTTTCCTTCTTGAATTGTCACCGGCGTTCTTATGCTTTAAAAAAACATTCTTTGCAGAGAACAGTTATCGTTTAGAGAAACTGAAGATGCAGGGGTTGGACAGAATAATGGAAACACCTAGCATCATACCATCATAATTTTGAAATATCTATAAAACCGTCAAAAGCTTGTTTATTTTTATGTTTCTAGATTTATTATTAGCGTTGCTTAATATGTTTTGCTAAAATTGATGTTTCTTTTCAGCCTTGGTTTTTTTATCTCATTCTGAAAAAAATTATATAT
>NC_068984.1:14876057-14877418 GCF_001194135.2 Octopus bimaculoides
TGTGTGTATGTGTGTGTGTGTCTGTGTGTGTGTGTGTGTGTGTGTCTGTGTGTGTGTGTGTTTGTCCTAATGGATTGTAAGATCGTAGTTTCGATTTCCGGACTGGTTATGCGTTGTATTTTTGAGCAAAACACTTCATTTTACGTTGCTCCACACCACTCAGCCGTAAATTAGTTGAGCCTGCGACAGATTGGTGCATAAAGGGGAGACGGTGACTCAAGAATATCGCCCGAACAGAGGCCTTCGTGAACCACATTTTGCATTCAGCGATCGAAGAGATGATTAGTACAAGAGTGGAAGGCAGCGAGCCGGCAGAAACGTTAGCTCAGAGGGTGAAATGCTTAGCGGTATTTCGTCTGTCCTTACGTTCTGAGTTCAAATTCCGCTGAGGTCGACTTTGCCTTTCATTCTTTCGGAATCGATAAATAAAGTACCAGTTGCGTACTGAGGTCGATCTAATCGACTGGCTCCTTCCCCAAAAATTTCGGGCCTTGTGCCTAGAGTAAAAAAACAAGAGTAAGAGAGGATGGAAGAGGAGGGTGGACTACGACGATGACGATGACGACTACGACGATGACGATGACGACTACGACGACGACAATGAGGATATATGTATGTATGTATGCTTTTATATAGACTTATTTATATGTATACATACATATATGCTTAAAAGCAACAATATAGATTTTATGGATTTTCAATGTTTATACAGTGTCAGGAAGAAACAATTGAGTGAATTGATTCTCGCGTGTTCTTTATTGTCTCAGTGAAGTCCTGTGGCTTATTGGCTTGGGTATTCAGCTCACAGGCTTCAATTCGTGAGTTCGATTCTTGGCGGTGCGTTGTGGCATTTTATTTCGCGTTGCTTCAATCCACTCAGCTGGCAAAAATGAGATTTACCTGTAATTCAGAGAGCCAGCCTCGTCATATACCTATTTCTTTATTGCCCCCAAGGGGCTAAACATAGAGGGGACAAACAAGGACAGACAAAGGGATTAAGTCGATTACATCACACTGGTGTGAAACTGGTACTTAATTTATCGACCCCGAAAGGATGAAAGGTAAAGTTGACCTCGGCGGAATTTGAACTCAGAACGTAAAGACAGACGAAATACCGCTGAGCATTTCGCCCGGCGTGCTAACGTCTCTGCTATCTCACCGCGTTGCACCCAAGACATATAATATGAACTGAAAGTAAGTGGAAGCTAAATTTTTCACAAAGAACAATCTTATAGCAGGCGAAAGGAAGCTTCCATCGTTGTAGTTTAGATCAACAAAGAAAATAAATATATATATATAGACGCGGGAAGCTATATCTTATCGGAAATCGACAAAGTACAAGCTTTTTTTCTAACAAGATC
>NC_068984.1:14878376-14878888 GCF_001194135.2 Octopus bimaculoides
GTGTGTGTGTGTGTGTGTGTGTGTGTGTGTGTGTGTGTATGAGAGCATGCGTAATGGTGCGTGCGTAAGCGCGTGTGTATATTAATTTTAAAAAAAGGTATCTGTACACAAAATAAACCAAATACTCGAATGAAATAAGATTCAAACATACCTTCTTACGTACAACCATTCAGATGAACAGTAAAGTGTAGTTGATATGCATGTATATAAGCGTGAGAGAACACGTGTTTTGACCAAAAAAAAATTAAATCAAATATATTTATTATTCTGTGAATATCAGCAACACTCGATTAAATTTCATTTAAAAGTTGAATGAATAAAAAGAGGATCCTGCAACGAGAATTTCTCTTCTTCATTGTTTTTCTTCCTCTTCATCTTATTTTCCTCTATCTACTTCTTCTTCTTCTTCTTCTTCTTCTTCTTCTTCTTCTTCTTCTTCTTCTTCTTCTTCTTCTTCTTCTTCTTCTCCTCCTTCTTCCTTCGTATATTTTAGTTCTGTCATTTATAAACCC
>NC_068984.1:14879709-14880741 GCF_001194135.2 Octopus bimaculoides
GTGTAGTGTGCATGTGTGTGTGTGTGTGTATACGTGTGTGTATGTATATATATATATATACGTATGTATATGTAGTTTTCGTTCTGTGTCTTCATTCCATATATCTCATAATTAAATTGCGGAAATATAATGAAATTATTAAGTTTCTAAAAAGTTGTCTACAATTGATTTCTCGCGGCATATTCTCCTATGGAATATTTCGGAGAGGAAAAAAGGAAGGTGGTGAATGGGGGGGGGGAATTAAAAAAATGAAAGACTTCGACCAAAAAAGGAAGCATGTAGACATGTGAACGTGTGTAGAAACATACGCATACGCACACACAAACACAACACCCGCACATCTATGTTTGTACATCTATGTTTGTGTGTGCGTGTGTGTGTGTGTGTGTGAGTGTGTGTACGTATACATATGTATGTATGTATGTATGTATGTATGTATATATATATATTCGTATGTATATATGTATTTATGTATGTATAAGTTGTAATTCTAGGTTGCAGCATTCCATTACTTTAATGGAAAACTGCTAGCGGGAACTATGTAACCTTGTACGCTATACATGTTACACAGATATGTATTGAGTTCTTGTTTGTGTATATATATATATACACACATATATATACGCTCTGTTAGTAGTTTTACCCGAGACCTGATCACAATGATGAGCACAGCACATACAATATATATGTATGTATGTGTGTGTGTGTGTGTGTGTGTGTGTGTGTGTGTGTGTGTGTACGAGAGTGTAATTTATGTGCAAAGAAAAATACACGCTGAGAAGCTCACACGCATATGTGTCCTTGCCTTCATCTATATCTAAGTAGTTCGTGTGGATGTGTGTGATTTTTATGCGTGTGTGTCTTTGTGAATGTTCATGCAGCTATTAGTGTGCGTACGCATATGATTCGTTTCCATGTATGTATGTATGTATGTATGTATATATGTATGCATGTATGTATGTTTTAAGTGTTCGTTTTGCTTAAGAATTCCTTTGTATATATATATATATATATATATATATATATATATAT
>NC_068984.1:14880886-14886059 GCF_001194135.2 Octopus bimaculoides
TGTGTGTGTGTGTATCAATGTTTGTTTTTATATTCAGTTATGATCCGACTATTGCTCAACTAGCCGAAACTTCGAAGACACTATCAATGTTATTCTTGTTTAAGAACAACATATGTGTATGCGTGTGTGTGTGTGTTTGTGAGTGTGCGTGAGTGCGTGTATATATATGTATATTTCTTTTTAATAAAGCTGTCAAACAAGTTTTCATAAACCAGGAGCATGTATATATATATATATATATATATGTGTGTGTATATATATATGTATATATATATATATATATATATACATATAAAAATGAGTTTGCGTGTGCATTTATATGTGTGTGTGTATGTGTGCGTGTGTGTCTGTGTGTGCGGGTGTATGCACACACACACCCACACACGCATGCGCGCACGCACACTCTTAGGTAAAAATGAAAATGAGCCAAACCTTGCTTTATTATAACCTTGTCGCATTAAAGTGTCCTATATACTGCAATTTTAATAGATTATTTACTCTGATACTCTCTGTACATAGCATTTCGGGAAGAAAATCATGTTTTACAAAATTGCATACAGAATTTTTTGTGTAATAGCGAAACTGAAGAATTCAAGTTTTTCGTCTTTTATCCTTAAGGGCCAATATCGCAAGTGAGAAAGAAGTGTCTAAAAAATAGGACAGTTCTTTTATGTAAATGAAAATATTTGAAAGAAGCATTTAGAATGTTAAGAAGTCTATATTTTGATTTATTTTCAATGGACGTTTGTAAGAAGTTTCTGTTAATGCATTTATCAAAAGGTGTGCATAAATAGCTCTAATTAAGCTTGTAAAACTAGTTTTTTCTTTTGATGAATATGCCTTTAAAAGTGTATTTGTTAAATATGCCTTCAAACGAAAAGATATTCCCTACTGATATAAATTTTAAAAGCATATCTCTATTCTTCATAAAGTAAGCATAATTCATTCCGAAATTCACAAGTTGCTTAAAGAAGAAAATATTGCGCCTGGCATAAAAGGAAGAGGTCAAAGCTTTGGTAAGGAAAAAAGGATCTAGCAGACGTAGAACTACTACTATTACAGATGCCAGAAGAATTAAATCCTTGTTTCATCAGATGAGAAATAAAAGCTTGCAGTATTTGTCAAGAGTCTACAGCTATTGAAAACAAAACCATTCAAAGACGGTTGGAAGATAATTTTTTTTTTTTTTTTTCCTCAAAAATTGTGCTTGGAAGCCTCTGTTAAGTGAGAAATGCATAAAGGATAAACTGCACTGCTTGACCAAATATGGTAACTGTGATTTAGACTGGATTCAGAAAGTGCTCTGGGCTGGTGAGTCAAGATGTGAGCTATGTTATGACGCATGAGAACGTTTCTATCACAGAGCTGGTGAGAAACTGTTATATCGTACGTGCGGATGACCTCTACTCAACTCTCACTTCCGACGACTCGATTCTACCGAACTCGACGTCTTGTCTACGGCATGCCTCGTCGTCTGACTCCACTCGTATCTGTCCACTATTCATTTGTGGTGGAACAGGCCACTTCTCTCACTCGGGCTGTCCTCCACAACATACTCACAAAGCCGAAGTAATAACAAAAAAATAGAAAAAACTTCTTGAAAATTATATCCTAGCCAAGCCGGTGTCCAGATTCGAATTCCAAATTTGCAAACTCTAATCAATGTTGGGAGGCTGGGAAACATAATGTGACAAAATCGATATTTCTTAGTCCAAAAATATTATTCTAATTACTAAAAGAAGGCTAAGAGATATGTTTTCCATCTTAATTTGTTGAGGTATTTCTGCATGCTGATATGGCTTATGAGATTTTATATTATAAAGCCATTATCTTTTAGTTGCTTTAATCATTGAACTGCGCTCATGCTGGAGCACCGCAAATAAACAGTGAATTACTTATTTTTTGAAATCTTATACTTACTCTAACATTCTCTTTTGCAGAACTCAGTTACAAGGTTTTATTCAAACCAACACAAACAAACCAACACCGATGCAAATACGCACACACGTACACATATGAACGCACACACGTACGTACATATATGAAAGCACACATACACGTACACGCTTACATATATAACACTGTTTCCAGTGGATATTTTCTATAGTCGAAGCCTTAAGCAGAAATACGCAGCAAACAATGCTCCCACCGCTGCCGGGTGTTTCTTGTCTGTTAATGACATATTTTTATGTTATTTAATACTGTACGTTTATAAGAGGTACTTATCTCAAGACGACTACCGTAGTGTATTGGGCTTTCAATGATGTATCTGCTTTAAGTGTGAGACACTGATTTCTATTTTAAACATACATACATAGTTAAATACATGCATGGGCTTTCAATGATATATCTGCTTTAAGTGTGAGACACTGATTTCTATTTTAAACATACATACATAGTTAAACACATGCATGGGCTTTCAATGATATATCTGCTTTAAGTGTGAGACACTGATTTCTATTTTAAACATACATACATACATACATACATACATACATACATAGTTAAACACATGCATGCATACACACATGCATATATACAGACAGACACACATGCAAACATCCATACATTTGTGTATGTGTGTGTGTGTGTGCGTGCGTGCGTGTGTACAAATGATACAATTGACTAAAATCTCCACAAGGCGATATGCAACGGCGCAGTGTTTGCTTTTGTGAGTATAAAAGTCTGTATAAATCCGTGTGTGTATATCCCTATGCTATTACATTCATGTAATCACATTGCAAATATCTCCATGAGACGATATGTAATAGTACAGTAATTGCAAGTGTATATCTGTGTGTATATATTTCTATATACGTACGTGTGTGTGTGTGTATTTGTGTGCGTGCTTGAGGGTACCAGTGTGTGGAGGTGAAGTTTTATACTCATATGTTTTCATTCTCCATGTTCTTGATATCTCCAGTTGTAAATAAATCTTCCATTATTTTGGGTAATATTCGACATGCTGCAATGATGTGATCTACTTTCCGTGCATTCAAACCACAAAGCCCAGATTGTATGTTTCCGCTCATATCAGAGATGTTTTTAACGATAAACTGATAAACTGTATGGCCTAACATTGATTCCGCTCGATTGCAATAAGAATTTCTGTTTGACCTTAAACGATGTACTTTTCATCCAGACAGTTGATATTTTCCAGTATATGGCTTTCTTTTCCAGAGATATGAATATATCTGTGTACATGCCAGGGTTTGTTTATCTGTGATTTCCTGATAAAAGATCGAATCAATTTCTCCATCTGCAGTTTGGTAAGCTTGGCAGTTGTGATTGGTTGAATGTACGGTGAGATGGCTGGCTCATATATGATGACTGTTCGTGATATTTTCGCTGAAATATACAAGACACTACTTGCAATTTTCTTGTGCTTCTGGTATTTTCCTATTATTGTAATTATTGCTACTACTTCTGCTGCTGCTGTTGTTGTTGTTGTTGCTGTTGTTGTTCCCATCGTCTTAATTCTATTGTGTACTTTTACTACGCAACTGGACATAATCTGGCTAACCACATTTCTTGGATTTAATCTTATAAACTGTTTAATACTTACAATCAAATCTTACAATCAGTTTAATATTTACAATCGAAAACTTTATCCATTTAATTTATTATCTGCTAGTAATATTGGTTTCAAATTTCTGCACATGGCCAGCAATCGAGGAAGAGGGAAAGACGCTCAACAGGTACTTATTTTATCGACCCCCGAAAAGATGAAAGACAAAGTCGACCTTGGAGGCATTTGAACTCAGGTGGGCGGAATGCCGCTAAGCATTTAACCAAGCGGCGTACTAACGATTCTTTTCTACTCAAGGCACAAGGCTGGAAATTTCTGGGGAGGGGGCCAGTTGATTAGATCAACCCTAGTACGCAACTGGTACTTAATTTATCGATCCCGAAAGGATGAAAGACAAAGTCGACCTCGGTGGATTTGAACTCAGAACGTAAAGACGGACGAAATACCGCTAAGCATTTCGCCCGGCGTGTTAACGATTCTGCCAGCTCGCTCACCTATCTGCTACTAATATTAGTATACATTAGGTCTTTTTAAAATCATAATAGCATGGATAACTTCAAGATATATACTATGATAAATGATAAATAATAAATAAAACATGGGATGATTTTTATACAGCCGAGAGTTAAATGCAACAAAATATCGAAAATTCTCATGTTGCAAGCGAATTAGATATAAAAACAAGGCAAATTGCATTGTGACAGTTTTATTGTTTTTATTGAGCCCCAGGGCTCTTAAGGTCGGTTGTCTGGTTTCTATAGCGTATAAGTGGCTGAGATCAGAATATTCTCTCTGAACCGGACGCCGGCCTGTTGCAGGGTACAAGGCTAGCAATGTCTGAAGGGCGGGGAGAAGACGATTACATCAGTCCCAGTCTAGTACTTGACTGGTACCACATTTCATCGACTTCGAAGGGGTGAGGCATAAAGCTGACCTCGGCGGAATTTGATCTCAGAACACAAAGAGCCAGAAAAAAACCGCTAAGCATTTTGCCTGACGTGCTAATGATTCTGCCAGCTCGCCGCCTGTACTGACACTCTACAGCTTCTAGTTTGAGTGGATGAAGTGAGCCTCGTCACTTTGGTGTAAAGTGTACCCATTCGCTTTGATGCTGAAATCTGCCTGCTTGCTTCGAAAAATATATGATTCTATTTCCGCAAACAGTTCTGTGCATCTTTATTTTATATTTTGAATAGGTACAATCGATTGTAGCATAAAGTGTAATTTATTTTTGGATAATTTCTCCACTTTTTTCCATAGATAAATTATCGTCAGTTAGAACTGACATTTCGATCAGAAGGCACTCTAATCTTAATGATCCTTACATCAACCGGTTCTCCCTGTATGTGTGGATTGTTTCCCTTACGGTATTATCAGCAACAGTTTAAAAAATCTCTACAAGAAACGGCAACCAAATTTCCATTAAATCACATGTAGGAGGTTTATCCGGGATTTTTTGAAAGAATTTGTCCCAAGATTTCTTGAACTTTATGGGGCCTGTCTCTGCTTTAATGTGAAGAAAAACAACGAACGGGGCCAATTGAGGTGAAATAATCGTGCCGTATTGTTGTTATGTGATGTATTACATTTGTTGTGATCGGATGTGTGTGTATATATACATATATATATATATATATATATATA
>NC_068984.1:14886141-14895714 GCF_001194135.2 Octopus bimaculoides
ATATATGTAGATAGATAGATAGATAGATAGATAGATAGATAGATAGATAGATAGATAGATAGATAGATAGATATGTGGTGGCGCCATTATGAAAGGAATAAGTGTAGTTTGCTAGATTACTGTTAAATAAAATGTGTTCAAATATCATCTTCAATAATTTATAATGTTATTCAATAGATTAGATTATAAAAGCTATTTCTTTCTCTATGGAATTCAGTAACAACGATCGTTGCTTCTACTGATATCAACAATAGCAGCAACATTTACGACTTCATGACCTCAGAGCCATCATTTCACCTGGTCTTTCTAGTTATGCTCAAATTTATTGTCATCTTATATTATGTATATGTGCCAAAAAAATGATGTCGCAAGAAAAATCTTTCTTTTTGGTTATATGAAACGGTTGCTTAATCACTGGAATGAAATCTTCCTAACTTAAACTATTTCACAGCTCAGTAGCTTCAATAGCAGACGTTTTTCTTTGTCCCAAAAAATTACTGTTTCAGATAGTGAATATCTGTTAGTTTTCAAAACAGACATCGAAAACCAGTGAAACGGATCCAGAAGAGGAAATTACATGAAGAAAAGCACTGACTCTATCTATCATCGATATCTATGATGATGGATAAAGCTGCTAGATATAGTAGCTAAATCTCCTCATGTCCTTAGAAATAGGAAGGGTATATTGAATAGTGTGGTTCAAGATGCATCGTGTCTGGAAATACAAAAATGATCGCTGGATAATCACAGCTTTAGTGCTTTTTAACCATTGGCTTACAGGACCAGAGTTAAATAAGGGTTAAGCAATAACAACGACAACCCCACAATCTTAAACAAGGAAGGATACTTTGGATAATGTAGTTGCACATGCCGCTAAAAAGGCGGGATGGCCAAGGTTGAATTGCTTTGGATCAGAGATTTGGTCTATCAAACCTGATCTAAGGTCTCAATGTCAAAATAATAATATCGACATTAATATTATTAACAACAACACTTTATCTCAAACGAGCTCATTCTTGATCTGTCAGAAATAGAAGCTCTAAATAATGCATCTTAATTATCAAATGGCAATTTAAGAAGAGCTCCACTTGCGAAGGGGAGATAATACCAAGAAACAAGAATTCTTCAAAATTGAAATGTCATTAAGGAAAAGGACACGATTTTGATATTGTCTAGATATAAGAGGACAGTCGTGAACCGGTAATTCTACTTCAATAGCCGTCATCAGCACGACAATTTTTCCGGCCTTGTCTTCAGTAGCCAAGGGACTTAGATTTGTTCAAAAAAGATTAGAAAACATCTATGACCTTAGTAATTTGTATAATTTAAACGAAGATCAGCGAGTAGAAATAACTGACTGGCCTGGTGCAATGTGTTTGATGTTCTATAGATGACTATCAAACTGTGTATTTTATCAGACTATGGCTGATGAAATTTATATACCGTGTCATAGAATGGACGAAATTTGTTTTCCAGACTACAAAATACTCACGTGTTGGAAAAAAAACCTCTAGGTTGATTGCTTACTTGAACATTCTGTATAAGCTCTATTAAAGTTTTTTGGATCAATATCTCCGAGATAATTACGAGCCCAACAAGATATTTACTAATCAGTCGGTATGTAAAAAGAAATGTGGGTATGTTGAACAACTAATTAATAAAACTATGCAGCCTGAGGTTAAAGAAAAATAATTTTAAAATAAAATAATAGAATAGAGCACAACACAAACCTTGTGAGTGTGTTGCTTCATTACAGAAAAATGTTCGACTTTCGATGCTTTTCTTCAATCGTGGTTAGACTGAAATTAGATTCTGAGCAGCCGCCGCCCTTGAAAGGATGGCAAACACCTGGTCACCATTTTTAGCACTTGAAACTGAAAACACAACGATTTGATACTACTGATCTTCTAAAAGGATTATTCCATGGAAAAAGTCTTTGTAATTATGGGTATTTATTATATTGTTTTTGCTTTGTTTTTCTAAGTCTGGTCCTGTAAATTCAGTTATTTCTTCTACAAATGCCCACAACACAGCGATCTACAACACAAGATCACCAATAAAAGACATAAATTGTTTGCTGGCGATCTAAAGATTTACACAGGAAATATCTCCAGTCCTAATAGTCAGATTTAATACGAATGTTTTCAGCTATATCTGGATGGCATTCAGCCAAGATATATTTGACTTAATAGTGGATATAGTGCTTCTCAAACTGAAATTGTATACATCAACGTTCTCTTTCTCTCCTCTCTCTCTCTCCTTCTCATGCTCTCTCTCTCTCTCTCCCTCTCTCTCTCTCTTTCTCTCTCATGATAAGAACTCTTCATACCAACAAAAGGCGATGTATAGATGTTTTATCCGTAGACTTAAGAATGATGTCAACGTTAACAGACGGTGTGTCCTCGCTTGATTTTCCGACTGAAATACCGTATTAAACTTCAAAGATTATACATTTGCCATATAACAGCGAGAAATAGTAACAAAATGAACCTCGTGAACAAAAGACATAAGAAACCCCTTGAATGTTCGAGATATGCAAATAGAAATTGTCATCTATGTCACATTTTTGAAGGCGACATTACATCAATATTCACGAGCTGTTTAAAAATGCTTTCAAAATATTTCTGTGACATGATATATTTGCGAAGAAAAACGATATACAATGCCATCCATTAGAAGGACCGTCTCAAATATAAAAATCCATAGTGAAGCTGTGTATATCTACACATTTCGACACAAGGATTTTTGGTGAAACATTATCAACAAAATAACTACTGACTGTAAATACAAAGAACTTCATATACGAAAAGAAGCAACAACAATCGTTAATGTAATGTTATGCAGCTCACCTGGCCAACACTATTTTTTATTTTTTACTTGTTTCAGTCGTTAGATTGCAGCCATGCTGGGGCAGCACTTGGAAGAGTTTTAAGTCGAATGAATCGACCCTAGTACTTATCTTCTGTTTTTAGCCTAGTACGAATTCTATAGCTACTTATTTTACAAGGACGTAAACATACCAACACCAGTTGTCAAGCGGTGATGGAGAACAAGCATAAACACATAGGCACACAAACAATATATATATATATATATATATATATATATATAATGGAGTCCCCGTCGTTAGACGACGTATGATGATTCGACAATTTATTACTGAACAAACACACAGACGATTTGTTTATATTGATAAAATGTTTGTGTAGACATAAGCTCACTCCCTCCATAAAATCGACAGTACCTGTATAGGTGCACCGTGTGCCGCCACATGTCAGATGACGAAATGATCACAGAGCAATATGAAATGAAGTGCTTTGCCCAAGAACACAATGCAATGCTTGGTCTGAGAATGGAACCCACGTTCTCGCAATCGTGAGTGTAACACCCTAACCATTAAGCCATGTGCCTTCACAATATGTATGTGTGTCTGTATGTATGTGTACAGGCTTGGTCAAAAGTCACCCGACATTAAATCAAAAGTCCATAAATACTATCCGTAATTTTGTATTGACTTGAATTGGAAAATGTGTCGTTCAAAGAAGGACTTCAGTTTGAACAATTTTCATGATGTTTCATATTTAGATGCTTTTATTAAATTCATTCAGTTATTAAACATAAATATATCTTGGAATTAAACGGTTTTGATTTACTGTCAGGTGACTTTGGTCCAATCCTATATATATATATATATATATATATATATATATACCAAATCCACTCACAAAGCTTTGGTCGGCTCGAGGCTATAGTAGAAGACACTAACCCAAAGTGTCACACAGCGGGACTGAGCCCAGAACCATGTGGTTGGGAAGCAAGCTTCTTACCACACAGCCACGTCTGCGCTTATAATGAAAATTGGTGACAAAGTAACATTTCCACCTTTGAGATGTGGATCTTTCGCGGGTTGCGCTGAATAAGCTAGAAAGACAAAGTAACAAACGCTGCAGTACTAGAGAAGATGAAATTCCAAATATGCTTGTTGTCGAGAATCAAGTCCACAGAGGTTGCATATTTTGGGCATACGATGCGCCACAAGTCATTGCCCTAGAGACCATCCTGACAGAAAGAACGAAGGCAAATAGAGCAATTGGTCGTCAAAGACGTTTGCGAATTGACATCAAAGAATGGACAGGAAACAAAAGCCTGGCAGCCTGGCTGCCTGCATGCATGGTGTACAACACAGAGTGAAGTGGAGAGTCTTGGCAAGCCAAGCCCTGAACACAGGGCTGATGGCTGATGATCAACATTTATGGACGACTGTTTCAAAATCTACTGCTACTTTGAAACCTTTAACTTCTTTACCATGATTTTAAATTGTCTGTCTGGCTCAGGTCATTAATGTAGATTGACTTACAAATTATAGCCATTAGTGCACTTGGGTTACTAGGTTACTAAGCAGATATGGTATCGACAGGTTCATGTCTTCTTGTGAGAGGAACTGCCATGACCAAAACACTTAAATCTCAAAATGCTATCAAAGAATTACCTTTCTCGTGTCATGATATTTTTGTAAAGAAAATCAATATACAATGCCATCCATAGGGAAGAATGTCTTGGGATAAATATAAAAATTCTTTTGCTCAATATTTAAGCAAAAGAAAAGGCCATTTAAACGTGCAGTCAGGAATTGTAATCTATAAGTGTCCCAGTCAAAAGATGTGCAACTTATCTAAAGGTTAGCGTCGGACTTTGTGCAGCTGATGGTGTCTAAAATTTCAATGAAATCGCTTTGTTTCTTTGTTAGAAAACAGCTTCTTTATAGAATGAATTCAAAGAATTGTTTTTATATACATACGTGTTTATTGATTATGTTTTCTATGTGACATTACTTTAGAAAACCTACATAAAGCTATGTCCTTTTGTGTATTTCAATAACTTCATTCTACTTACATTGTGGTTTATACCGCAGACAAGGACTGCTCTCTTTTGTATGAGATCGATGCAGTCTATCAGGGGTAAATTAGAAATATTGACAAAATACTGACCGTATCTTTTTTTGTTCTTAAATCTAGTCGCAATTCTTATGATTCCCAATCAATTACATTAAAACTAAAGGACTTCATCAAACATAATTTGATGTACATTGATGTTATTGCTACTCTCATTTTGATTTTTTGACTCTAGGTTTAACCTTAATCGAATATACATTTGATCAAAAGCGTTCCAGTCATAGCCATCCCGTCTAACAATATTTTTAAGACATTAGAATGGGTTTTGAAACGAAGCCCTAACTACTATTTTTAGCCGGTCGACCACGGAGAGAACCCTCGTGATTGTTATTTGAGAGAGAGTATTAGACAAAATGCCCTGTGGTAGTTTTACGTTTTGAGTTCAAATCTTGCCAAAGTCAGTTTTTGCCTTTCGTTCTTCTAGGGGCGAGAAAATAAAGTACTAGGGATTTACTATACTCAAATATAATCAACTATCTCCTACCTTCAAATCTGTGCCTTTATAAGCTTCTTTCAAATCGCTATTGTCGCATTATTGCCGTCGTCGTCATGTAGTTTTGAAGATTAACTAAGAAATCATCCGGAATGCCAGTCCAGGTCGATGGATTAGCGGAATTATTTAAAAGGTCCTAGACTAAATCCGGAAGTGGGACCCTGGGGCCCTAGTTTCAGGGTCTGAAGAGTGTGGAACTACCTCTTGGCCACTATTGTTCCCAGATCTAGGAATGGTAGCACCTGTAAGGGTCTCAACTATGGGTTAACTAGCAAACCCCACTGGACCGGTAGAATGCAGTCGCTGATTTCCCTGCGTGTCGTACGAAGCAACTAAAAGGGGCGGGAGCGAGGGGACTGAGAATCCACTCCTTCTAGAAATTTCTGCTCCTGAAAAGACAACAGGAAAAAGAAAAGGGAGTGGGAGAGGGTTAGCACCTAATCTCACCCTAGTACTAGGGTCACGGAATGTGCGTGGGTGCAATACAAGTGAGGTAAAGAGAAGAGAGATATGGATTGCGATGATGAGGAGAAGGATGATGTGATTACACACTGAGCGAAACTATGATGAAAGGTAAGGAAGAGTACCAGTTTGATGATGGGACAGGATGAGTGTCGGTAAGTGAGCGTGTGAAGAAGAGTGTCGGGAGTGGAGGGAAGTGTCTTCAAGTGGGTTAAGATGAAGTGGGGAGGATAGATGTGGGTGTTTTTAGTGCATATGTTCCAGGGAGTGATACTAGGAAGTGATCTGACACTCCTCCACCTTCACTCCTCATCACATGCACATCCACCAACCTTCCTACCACTCTCTTACCAATTGATACATAATCCATCAAGGCCCTATCCACTACTGTTCCTCCCTCCACTCTCCACCATGTGAACTTATTTTTCTCCCATTTTTTAAAAAGACTATTCCCCACCACCAACTCCTGCTCCGTACACATTTCCAACAACCTCCTTCCACTCTATTTCCGACCAGGAACTCCATATTTACCTGCTACATTTTCTACTTCCTCATTTCCTACTCGTGCATTCAAATCACCCAACACCACCACATAACCACTTTTCCCCATCCTATCCACACACTCTGTCAGTTCCATCCAGAACTCCTCTCGGGGTAGGTTGAAGGTATGCTCAAAATGGAATGCTAGACGAGTGACAGGGAGAAGAGACGTCGTGAAGGTGAGTGAACTGGATAGGAAAGAGATGTGTTTTAGGGTGTGATTGTGTCGACAATGTTATATGGTGCAGAGACGTGGGAGATGAGAGAGGCGGAAAAGAGGCGACTAGATGTGTTTGAGATGAGATGTTTAGGGGCTATGGTTGGTGTGACACGGATGGACAGGATGAGGAAAGAGGAGGTGCGAAGACGAGCAGGAATGAATGAAAATCTAACAACCAAAATAGATAGATGAATGCTGAGGCGGTTTAGCCACGTGGAGAGAATGGATGAGGAGGGAATGGTAAGAAGGGTGATGAAGGCTGAAGTGGCTGGCAGCAGAACCAGAGGCAGGCCTCGGTTTGTGTGGATGGATGGAATGAGGAAAGCTTTGGTGGTTAGAGGCGTTGTACTGAGAGAGGCAAGAGAGTTTATAAATGATAGGAAAGCCTGGAAAGCTTTTGTGGACGGATGAGTGAATTGATGTTACTCAAAGGAGTACGGAACCAGCATGATACGGGGGAGGCAAACCAGTATATGCTGTCGAGCCCCGCTGCTGATATCAGTGGAGTTAAGACAGGGTTGCATTCTATGCCTTGGCCCGAACATCGGAAGGGCTCGCCTCTTTGAGCTGGGAAATGAATGGAATGCTTGGTGTGTGTCTTGTTGTGGCTACCCCCTTCTAAAAATATGGGGAATAGGCCTGGGTATATATATTTAGAATGTTGGACAAAATATTTTGAAATAGCTGTTCTGATTCTTTATTTAAATATTTTTCTGACTTACCACTGAGTTACATGTGTTAAATTTATCTGCAACTAACCAACAATTTGGTCTCTTGCAAAAATAAAAATATGCGACAGAGGTCAACTGAAAAGCATGAAAGTTCTATAAGAAGTAGATAGCGCTTGTTAAAGACATCATCTGGGATTGTTCGTCATCTTGATGGCGTGAGGAAGGAGATTCTTTACCTTCTGAATGGTAAAGTATGTCTGGTGGATTTATCTCTAACTAATCGATAACATGGTGTCTTGAAAAAATACCTAACGGAAGATAACTACTCTTTTACTTGTTTCAGTCATTTGACTGCGGCCATGCTAGAGTACCACCTTTAGTCGAGCAAATCGACTCCAGGACTTATTCTTTGTAAGCCTAGTACCTATTCTATCGGTCCCTTTTGCCGAACCGCTAAGTTACAGGGACGTAAACACGCCAGCATCGGTTGTCAAGCGATGTTGGGGACAAACACAGACACATACACATATATACATATATACGACGGGCTTTTTTCAGTTTCCGTCTACCAAATCCACTCACAAAGCTTTGGTAGGCCCGAGGCTATAGTAGAAGACACTTGCCCAAGGTGCCACGCAGTGGGACTGAACCAGGAACCATGTGGCTGGTAAGCAAGCTACTTACCACACAGCCACTCCTGCACCTATGGAAACCATCTTTATATTGTCCTACGAAGATTTTCTACGAGTAAAACATAGTTCTGGTCAAGGACGTTATCAGAGGTCGTTCGTCAATTTGATGATACAAGGAAGGAAAATTAGGACTGAAAATAATGCCTAAGATGAATTTGCTATGATTCAAATTAAACCTGCTTCAATGTTCTTCAGATAATTACTTCTGTGTCATTATAATTATTTATTCTTAGTTGTAACTCTTCAGTTTTATTGTTTAACCTCTTTCGTTTTCGTGAAGCTTCAAAATCGTCATTTCGTTCTTTTTTTTTTTTTTAGTTTGTTTGTTTGTTTGAGTGATGTTTCTAGACGTCAGTGCGGATTGATGTTTAACCTGCTTTGTTTCAGTCACGTTCATAATGATCATTCACTATTGCATGATGCAGAAGATATTTTTAAGTGCCATGTGCCAACCAGACTTCTCCAAAGCTCATGACATTCGAAGTGTCTTTTGCTTTTTTTTGTTTTACTCGGTCATTGAAAATGTTCCAGTTTCTTTCATGACACAAATGTGATATTCTCTTAGTCTTTTCCTTTCCTTTCGATTCTTTCTCACTTTGTTTTTCTGCCTATTAAACCTCCTGTGTATTTATCCCCTTCTCACTTTCTCCTTTTCTTTCTCCACCTCTTCTCTCTCTCTCTCTCTCTCTCTCTCTCTCTCCATCTCTATTTATCTGTCTATCTCTCTATCTATCTACCTGTCTGTCTGCCTATCTGTCTATCTCTCTATCTGCATATCTCTCTATCTTTCTCTCTCTCTCTCTCTTTATCTCTCTCTCTCTCTCTCTCTATCTATCTCTCTCTCTCTCTCTCTCTCTCTTATCTATCTATCTATCTATCTGTCTGCTGTCTGTCTATCTGTCTATCTCTCTATCTCTCTATCTATCTGCATATTTCTCTATTTTCTCTTTTATCTATCTATCTCTCTCTCTCTCTCTCTCTCTCTCTATCTATCTATCTCTATCTATCAATCTGTCTGTCTATCTGTCTGTCTTTCACTCTATCTACCTCCTCTCCCACGTTTAAACACAGCAAATTCATTTTCTCTTCAGCTTAAGTATCTTTCACTTTACCATTCCATCGAATTCCTCCTGCTTATAAACATTGCAAAAATGCAAGCAATTTTTCTTAAAGTCAAAACCGTAAATAAGCAGCCTTAAATTTGAACAAGACCCTTTTGCATTCTGCCTTAATGAAAATTGTATACACTGAGTAGGCTAAATTAAATGTTTACATTGTAGCTGAATTTACGCTACCAAAACAGATTGTAACTGTTGGTTTAGCGGACAGTCAGATAACGTGTTCGCTGATTGGGCTTCTTTGAACCGTCCTTTCTTAATTGCCAGAGTCGAAGCTTTCTTTTATAATCCGCTTTAGGATAATGATAAAAATGGCCAATTTACATTTCTTTATGTTTGTGCGTGTTTGTTTGGGCTTTGCGTATGTGCGGACGGGCGTGTGTGTTAAGGGGTGTATGTGTGTGTGTGTGTGTGTGTGTGTGTGT
>NC_068984.1:14896062-14897975 GCF_001194135.2 Octopus bimaculoides
GAGGAGGAGATGACGGAGGAGGAGGAGATGATGGAGGAGGAGGAGATGACGGAGGAGGAGGAGATGACGGGGGAGGAGGAGATGACGGAGGAGGAGATGACGGAGGAGGAGATGACGGAGGAGGAGATGACGGAGGAGGAGGAGGGGGTGAATATTAGTAGGAAAAAAAGATTGAAGATAAAATAATAAATTAATAATAAAAATAAGCATAAAAAGATTGATCGAAAGAAGAGGAAGAGATAAAGGAGAGAAAAAAATGTATAAAAGATTATAGTTGGGACAGTAACAACAACAAAAGAAAGGAGGAAAAAACAAAGAAATAATTGTGGGGCAGGCACAGAACGTTAAACTACGAATACAAGAAGAAGAAGAAGAAGAAGAAAAAGCAACTAATGGGTGCAAAATAATTGAGAGCGATAAAATAGTATGATCCGGGAAAGAAAAGAAAAAAGAAAAAAGAAGAGTGGGAAAAGAAATTCTGAAAGAGAGTTAAATAGAAATAATAACATTTTATCGCTTATAACATCGAAAAAAATAAAATCGTTATTAGTTTGCTCATTAAAAAATATTTTACTTGTCTACCGCAAGCGGCCTTCGGTTCAGAAGGAAAATAAATCTTTGTGTGTGTAAGTGTTGTGTAAGTGTGTGTGTGTGTGTGTGTGTGTGTGTGTGTGTGTGTGTGTGTGTGTGTGTGTGTGTGTGTGTGTGTGTGTGTGTGTGTGTGTGTGTGTGATTGTGTGTGTGTTTGAGAGAGTGTGTGTGTATGTAAGCGCTGTATGTATGTAAGTGTTGCATGTATGTAATTTTTGTGTAAGTGTGTGTGTGTGTGTGTGCGTGTGTGTGTATGTGTGCACGTATGTGTATGTGCATGTGTGTGTGTGTGAGTGTGTGCGTGTGTATGTATGTGTGTGTGTAATTGTGTGTAAGTGTGCACGTGTGTGTGTGTGTGTATGTGCATGTGTGTTTGTGCGTGCGTGTGTGTGCGCGCATGTGTGTATAAATGTGCGCATGTGTAAATGTGTGTGTGTGCAAGTGTGCACCTGTGTGTGTGTGTGTATGTGTTGAAATCACAACTGTCCTCTCTTTCTCACTTTTTCTCTCTCTCTCTCTCAAGCTTATCGCTCACTTTCTCTCTTTACTCCCTCTCTCTCTCTCTTTACTCCCTCTCTCTCTCTCTCTCTCTCTCTCTCTCTCATCTACCGTTCCTCTTTCTCTCACACACTTTCTAAGTACCTGTCTCTCTCCCTATAACTCTTTCCCTCCCCACTCATTCCATTCAGTCTTTTCCTTTCTTTCTCTCTCTCTCTCTCTTTCTTTCTCTCTCTCTCTCTTTCTCTTTCTTTCTTTCTCTCTCTCTCTCTCTCTCTCTCTCTTTGCTCCTTTACTCATAAGTTCGCTTTTTCTTTTCTTTCTTTGCTCTTTTCTGATTTTTTTTTTTTTTGGTTCCTGTCCGCTTTTTTTTTCCTTCTTATGTGATATTGCTGTTAACAGTTTTGTTTTTCTGGTTATTTTCAGAGAGAGAAAAAAAAACAAGAAAAAAAAGAAAAAAAAACAGAAAAAAAAGAATTAAAGCAAATCAAGAGAAAAGAAAAAAAAAGAAAAAGGAGAAAGAAGAAAGAAAGAGATCGAAGGAGAGAAATATTCTGCTGGATACCTTGAGCTTGTTTATTGCTACTCAGCACTATGTTAAATGCACAATGCAATTCTATTCAAATTGGCGTCTACACAAAAAGACGAACATGAAACAAACGAAGCGAATACGAAACAAGATGTTGAGAGAAAAACAAAAAAACAAGAAAAAGAGAAGCTTAAGTAAATTGTTTGTAAGTAGAGAAAGAGAGACAGAGACAGAGATGGAGAGAGAGAGAGAGAGAGAGAGAGAGAGAGAGAGAGAGAGAGAGAGAGAGAGAGAG
>NC_068984.1:14897985-14898941 GCF_001194135.2 Octopus bimaculoides
AAAACCAGAAAATAGAAAACGAAACAACGAAAGTTTCTAGTATTTTCTTCTCGGTGAAAGCCATGTCAGATTAAGCGGGAGGATGTTATGTTTAGATGTGTTTGAAAATCTTTTACTTGAAGCTAAAACCAGCTTTCATATATTAAACGTTCAAATGTAAGTAACGCGTCAGTGAAGGATTAGCTATCACTGCTGTTGCAAGACTTGCTATATAGCTAGAACCGTTGCTGTTCTTTATGATGATGATGATGATGATGATGGTGGTGGTGGTGGTGGTGGTGGTGGCGTTAATGCTCTAATTGTTTTGCTTTTTTTCTTTTTAATTCTTTCGTTTCCTTCTTTTCACTTTTTTTGGATTAATTTAAAAGTATTGACAATGTACTTTAGTTCACATTGCAGCGATGGTTATTTCTCAGTCAAAATCTCTCTGTTGGCGATGTACTTTAATTGCTTTTTTGTTTTGTACTCTTTTGTTGTTTTTGTTCTTCTTCTTCTTCTTCTTCTTCTTCTCCTTTTTGCGAAAGGTGGATAGGTGGTGTGCGTTGGTCTGCAATGTGCCAACAAATCTACTTCTTTTATCAAAACAACCACCTGTCTATCATTACAGGAACTCCTCAGTATTACAATATGCGAAGCAAAAAGGAAAATTTTAAAAACGTCTTCGGAATGCCCTCTATAGTTAAATTCCAAAGCACATAACTGCTTGCCTGTACACACACACACACACACGCTCGCGTGCGCAAAACAGAAGCAGTCTTAACCATAAAATAATGCGATTTCTTTTTTGTATAAAGTATTTGTCTTGTAAATGTAGAAGATATACTCGATTCAATGTACATTAATATCTTACTGATACACATACGTACGTACAGACATACCATACATACGTGTGTGTGTGTGTGTGTGTGTGTGTGTGTGTGTGTGTGTGTGTGTGTGTGTGTGTGTGTGTGTGTGTG
>NC_068984.1:14899218-14906504 GCF_001194135.2 Octopus bimaculoides
ACACACATAGCGGACAAACAAGGACAGACAAAGGGATTAAGTCGATTATATCGACCCCAGTGCGTAACTGGTACTTATTTTATCGACCCTGGAAGGATAAAAGGCTAAGTCGATCTTGGCGGAATTTGACCTGAGAACATAAAGACAGCCGAAATACCGCTAAGCATTTCGCCCGGCGTGCTAACGTTTCTGCCAGCTCGCCGCCTAAAAGTAAAAACGTGACGCTTCGAGCATGGCTCTTCGTCAGATAGTGGAAAAAAGTCCAGAGAAGAGGGAAAGGAGGAAGAAACGGATAGTGTGGAATAAAAGTACGAGGATCGCTACATGCTAAAAAGATACGAGTCTCATCTTGCCATGTGATAGATGCCACACATTCACCGTGATCGTTTTGATTTACTTTCATCCTTGCACATGGTTGGATATGACTTTCCATCGCCATGACACGTTATATAATACAAAATGGACGAAGCATTAGTGAGACATCATTTGATTTAAGTAACAAAAGCTTGTGCAACACTCTTGCCACCTCTCTCAGTTGTTGCAGTAGGTTCCATTGACAAGCTTTGCAAGATGACGAATACTGTTTTGACTGGAAGTTTTATGTCAGCGTATTTTTTTCCTGGGAGAGCTGCCTTCCACAAGACTTTGTCAAAAATAACGAGAGCTTTCTCTAGCTCTAGAAAATCTATTTGGCTCATAGATGGAACCCTGACAGTTAGTACTGTTCCAGTTCAGAACGGATCTGGAAGTAATGTTAAGGGATGACTCCATGCTCCTCACAACTCCAGAACTCCTGAACTGGAGCCTTACCACCGGATGGAGTTTAATGTCAAACCCACGACATAGATAGATAGATAGATAGATAGATAGATAGATAGATAGATAGATAGATAGATAGATAGATAGATAGAGTACTGATCAGAATGAATGAAATGTAAAATCATCTCTGATTGACACAAATCTCACATCCTATATCTCTAACATATACCTGGAAGGTTATACTATATATTCGAAATTTCTAAATAGAGTGTCTTTAATTACGTTGTAATCTTTCTCTCCATCACTCATCTTTTTCACTTGCACGTCTCTAACAATGATTCTGTTCTTCTCCGCTCCAAGGCGCCTTACATAGCCTCACTAAATTTCCTTTCTGTTTTTACTGTTCGCCAAATTCATCCAAATCTCTCTCTCTCTCTCTCTCTCTCTCTCTCTCTCTCTCTCTCTCTCTCGTCCAGCAGAGATAAAATATAGCTCGACTTGCCTCTCTGCAGTGGTTGATTTCGATGATTGAAATACTCACAATCCTTCTCTGCTCTCACACCTTTCTCCTGCCAGAACGCTTTGCCATCCTTATTTTCCTCTTCTCCAACGGGGACAGACGGGAGTATAGCTGCGTAGCAAAGAATTTCACTTCGCGACTGCGTAGTTTTTGGTTCAATACCACTGACCAGCACTTTAGTTGTCTCCTCCCATAATTTGGGGTTTATCAAACGATTGGGGGTTAAAATTAGCTGTTGAAATTAGTGAAGAGGTTTGAAATGGACCATCTCTGCTACTCAGTGATAGATTTCATCCATCACTCGGTTTAACACCTCGTGTGGCTTTAACAGAATCCACTCTGTTGCAATTAGGACTAGGTTTTTGGCCTAAGAATAACAGGCACAGTTACGAAGGCACAAGAACGGTCTGGTTGCGCTGCTCTTCCGCTTCTGTCCAAGCAATTAAAAAACTCGACAAACTGACTCATTAAAGAACCTTATCCTCTAAACAGACTATTTTATCTTGCCATCGATTTCTCTGCGGCCATTATACCCTGTGATCACTACCGAACGAAGGTAATCTACCAACATCAGTCTAGTACAGAAGAATATCTGTTCCCTGACTCTACTGGTACTTCAAATGGCATAACTGATCAAAACTATGTCAATTCTATACTGATTACTGCTGTCCGAAAATGTACTTCAACCCTAACTGATCTGAGACAGAATGTGCTCAGTTGAAGCCATTTTCAATGTATCAATATATTAAAGCCTGTAACCAGCTACGATATATTAAAATCTGTAATCAGTTAATGATTGAACAGGGATGGATCATAAAAAACTCAAAATTAGCTTCAATACATCAAAGTATCAAGGTCAGTACCAAAGTAACGAAGTGTAACTAATTGGGAACTAAGCATCGAAGTATAGCAATACCGATATTTCTCTCCGTATTTTTCACATAATGCTCACAATCCATCTTATGTGGTTTACACGTTGCTGAGCTGCTGTTGTACATAATACCTACAACAGTTCAAGGGAGCTCCTCACCTTTACCAATAGGGAGGTATTCCCCCATCACTGAAATACCTTCAAGGTTCTAAACAGGAAAGCAATGGATGCCTTCGTGAATCGTGCAACCTGTCAGGTCTCTCTCACCTCCTAAATTGCTGTTAAAACGTCCATTGTTTACGATCGTTTCTGTTGCCAATATATCTTTTCAATGCAAGGTTCAATAAACCAATAATTTGATGCTGATTCTATTCTCTGGACATAGCAGGCTATTTGTCGCCTACACAGAAGCAGCGCAGCCGCTTCAAAACCATTTGGAGTAATTGATTTTCCGGAATTTCCGTAGAGAATATAGTTAGGTAGAGTTACGATATCATTTTAATATCATATAGTTAGTTCCAGAACAATTGACATAGAATTAACGCAAATCCGATCTATTAATTGGCTTAAGCAATACAGAGTACTACAGTTGTGTGATATACATTAAATTGTAGTATCAATATTCGAGTATGTACTAGCTTTGAAAGTAGAGAACTCAGATAATCATATTGTAATTCAAAATTAAGATAAGATATTAGTTGATGTACGATGATCCAGTTCTAGAAAGCTTCACTATTTACACCACCTTGGTCTATTGGTATAAAATGGAAAGAAAAACAAGTTAGGGTTAAGATTTTGATGAGACTCATAATTTTAAAACGCTGAAGGGTTAAACTTTAATGCAAAATGAAAGAAGATAGAATAACCGCTGATGATTGAGGGAGTTTCGGAATTGTAAATGGCTTTCAAGGGATCTTCGAGAAATTAGTAAACAAAGATTTCTTATATCTAATAAAATAGACAAACGGCAAGGAAAATAGATTCTAAGTAGATAAGATACATACTTTGTTCACTGGAAATCAGCTGTTTTCTGTTTGGTTTTTCTTGTGATTGTACCCATGTCCATCGCAAGCCTCCGATATTGTTGAGATTGATACCGTTAACGTTCCACTTGAACTGTTGAAAATTGCAGGCTGCATGTTCGAGGAGTGAATTCCGAAAAAAACAACGTTCCGGCATGGGAATAGTCAATATAGGAATAAGTGCGGGTCCTGGCGTGTCATAATATGGGTGGCGAAGAAGAGATGAGTCAGTTGGGTGTATTTGGGGCGTATGGAGTAAGAGACCATCCAGATCCGTGGAGTAGAAACCACTGCAGTAACGGCAGAAAGAGTAGAGAGAGGAAACAGTACGTCTGAAGGTCAGAGACTGTGGTGTCGTGTCGGTAAGTAAATGACTTTATGTTAGTCAATCAGCTGCCTTTCTTTCAATGTCTGTGTGTAGCAGTAGCACTGTTCCATTATGGATCTCACCAAACCTTTGTAGAGGGTTAGTAGTTGCTGGAGGGTAAAGTATTTTCTGGCTTTGAAAAGGAGGAACAGTCTCTGGGATACTGTCATTAATATGCTGATGACAGACCAGTCTTTTAAAATACAAGGTAGTCGTAGAATATCAAAGTATCCAGGGAGAGAGAAGATGAAAGATTGGTACCTCGAGGAGGTGCAACATTGTAAATTGATAAAATTTGTTAGCGATGAGTTCATTTTCACATTCATTATCATAGATAATAAAATAATCTCCAATTGATTTGTTTTCATTCTTTTCACGTCTTTCGTTGGTGAGTTTCGTATCATAGATGAAACCAAGACTAACGGGTTGATTTTTGGCAGAAGTGATCAGACAAAAGTTACAGCCTTTCGTAGTCTTGTACTCGCTTGGAAACAACGCTAGCCATGAATTGTGGGAACTGTCCAACTGATGAAGTAATTTCTTGAAGTGTTTTATTCACATATTTGGGTTGATCGACCTCTTAGAAATAGCAATCAAATCTCCGTCGACACATTAGATAATATAGTCCTTCATGTTACTCCTTTCATCTTACAATTAAAGATTTTTATGTTTAAATCCATCTGTCTCTTCCAAGTTCATATTCCTAATGAGTTTTCGTGTACATGTGTATGTATGTGTGTTCGCTTGTGTGTATGTGTGTGTGTGCGTTTGTGTGTGCATGCGTGCGTTTGTGTATGTTTCATTCCATACCAATATATCAAGCTGGTACAGAAGTTAAAACTCATCATTTACCTTATTCCAATCCTCAAATCCCGCTTTAACTATTATGCCCAATCCTTCTCTCTACAGAACATCATCCTCCGGGAGTTCTCTCCCAACACATATTTTCCCTGCAATCGTAGACATCCAGCTATTTAAGAAGAACAATAACGATACCAATCTCGCCAGTTACAAAGGGCAAGTGACGGCATACGAAGTAGTCATAGCTAGAATGCTAAAGAACAACTACAACAATACAACGCATTTACTATGAGGCTGTTAAGAAAAGCGTTTTGGCTTTCTTTCTTCAGAATACTTGCGAGAAGAACTATTAATTTGTATTGTCGTAATAGTGAGTACTTCCAATGAGATATTCTGTTGTCTGAATTATCTGTTGCTAAGGAGTAGCACTTTGGTTGTCTTTTCATAGGTGTCTGGACCAAGTATCTACAAGAGGGACGACTCCTTTGGACGTGTATTATTGTATCTGAAAAGTATTGTATTAATATGGCACTAAGTATCTCCGATGCTGTGCACTCTTACAAAGAGATATTATATTGTCTGAATTATCTGTGAGCTTCATCTTAACGTCAGTTTCAATAAATAAATTTTAGATGCATTTTACTTCATGAATGAAATTCATAAGCAAATAATAAATTTAATCACCCAATCCAGGTTTGAAATATTCTCTCTCTGCCGTGCTATAATATAATTCTTCGCCTTTGAATATTCTATAAATTACTCATAATGTACAGGATAAATTTCGGAAATAGAAAGGAAGCAATTGCTATTCACTCATTCTTTGTATTTCTGTAAATATCCACCGTTTATTTTAAATTTCCAACATGAATTTATTTTAAAAGTCTCGTTAATACTTCATGCAATGGGTATTATTAGAGCCGTTATTGTATTTTCTCTGTAAATCTCCCGTTAATGACGCAACTTCAATTATATTGCAACCATTCTATCAAATTCTTATGTTCGATTTAATTATTTCTTTCAACAGAAAAACCAAACTAACTAGAATCCAACTATTTTGTACTTGCATTTTCTGTTTGTTTTTCTTACTGTTGTTATTTTTATTACCTCTAGTTTAATGTATTCTATGAAGGCATACATGTGCGTCTGTACACACGCATTCCAGATATTATGCTAATATTTAAATATGTTGTTTTTTTTCCCCCATTCTTCCAGAGATCAGCGATTAAAGAATATGACAGCTGTGTTTCTATTATAGAAGCTGTTGACATTAAAAATTGACAAAGCCTAAAAGCTGCTCTCCTATTTAAAATTAGTTTTGATTTGTATTTTTGCGTTTTGATTCTTGTTGTTTTTTTCTCATCATTTCTGGTCTTTAAATTTCCTATTCCTTTCCTTGTCTTAAATTGTTTTTTCTTCTGTTTTTGTTGTTGTTTTTCTGTTTGTTTGTCTTTTTTTTCTTCTTTAATATTGTTCCATGTTTCGCAAGATTTTGTCCAATAAGAGAATTGCGGAAATAATAAAAATACTTAAAACAGTTAACAATATATTTTTAAATTCTTTTTTTTTATACATTGTTTTATTTGTTTGTTTGTTTTCTTTTCCAAAACATTAACTTCACTGTATTATTGTTATCAGTAAGTCAAAGAAAATGCTTATTTATTTGTTTGAATTAGTTTTATTTTTCGTTTTCGTTGAATAGGAAAATTCCGTTACCCAACTAATTACTTGGTGGATCAAGTGAAAGAAACCATTTTAAGTGGCAGACAAGAAGCAAAGACAGAAGAACTCACACCTTGACAATGGTTAAGTCTAATAGTAATTGCAGCTATTGATAGAGAAAGAAGCTTTGTTCAGCAACTTTATTCCATACAGTTTTAAAGGTTTCCGCCCAGTTTTATATGGTTTGTTTATGTTTAAAACGCTTGAGGATAGTCTAAACATATTTCTAAATAAAACATCGAATGTGTTTCTGGTTTTTTGAATAAAGCTCAGTTGAAAGTTATTGGGTCACTGAAAAGGTTCAATCATAACTTGTAACTAAAATTTTTTTATCGTCCATTTTTATTTTGTATACAGCTCTAACTGGTTGCTGACATAAATGTCACGTTAAGAAGTAGGACCATATGGACCCTAATTTAAAAAATGGTAAAGGCACATAGCTTAGTGGTTAGGGTATTCGGTTCACAATCATAAGGTCATGAGTTCAATTCCCGGCGACGCGTTGTGTCCTTGAGCAAGACACTTTATTTCACGTTGCTCCAGTCCACCCAATTGGCAAAATTGAGTTGTACCTGTAATTCAAAGGGGTCAACATTATCGCATTCTGTGTTAGGCTGAATCTCCTTGAGAACTACGTTAAGACTACGCGTGTCGGCGGAGTGCTCAGCCACTTGCACGTTAATTCGACGAACAAGCTGTTCTGTTGATCGGATCAGTCGGAACACTCGTCGTCGTAACCGACGGAGTACCACTTAAAATATGGCAGCTGAAAATGTTTTTGACTTTTCTAAGTGTATTAGTGAGGTAATTAAATGGCTCCTACAATCTATTGGAAACACATTACAGACTCAGTTCACCTAAAATTTACTCAACACGAAAGTGCTGACCACAATATTTCAAATTTGCTTTTACACATTTTCTTGTCAATCACTGCTAAATACCTCGTATATTCACAGGTTGAACAAACTTTATATGTGTTGAACACGGTCCGTTTAAAAATACGAGTAGGCGCGGGCATGGTTGTGTGGTTAACTAGCTCGCTTTGCAACCAGGTGGTTTCAGGTTCAGCCTCACTACGTGACGCCTCTGGCAAGTGTTTCCTACGACAGCCCCGGCCAAGCAATACCTTTGTGAGTGAAACTGCATAGATAGAAACTGTGTGGAATCCCGTCGTGTAAATATATATATATATATATATATATATATATATATATATATATATATATA
>NC_068984.1:14906550-14913990 GCF_001194135.2 Octopus bimaculoides
ATATAGACACTCACACACACGTATGTAAATATACATATATATATATATATATATATATACACTCACACACACGTATGTATGTCATTTTGTTTGTATTTGTCCCACCATCACCATCACCACCACTTGACAACCGGTGTTAGTTTGTTTTTTCTTAAGTTCCGGCAACAGAGTTCGACTGAATAAGTATCAGAATTTTATAAAAATAAGTATCAGGGTAGATACGTTCAACTAAAACTCTTCAAGGTGATGCCTCAGCATGGTCGCAGTCCAATGACTGAAACAAGTAAAAGATAAAACGTACATGATAACACTTTCTCATCAACAGTTATTAAAAACTGATAACTATGAAGAAAGAGATATCATTTCTAATACTATTAATTTAATATAGTAATACATTAGCGCGTAGTAAATTATACTTGTATAAAACTTTCACCCAATAGATAATTTGATAATCAGAAGTAAGCTACATCATGTACGAAGAAGTACAGCAATGATGGCGACAAATCTTCTCTAGGGTCTCATTTCAAACGAAAGTAAATTTGTTCCAAAATTAAGTCAAAAGCTTGCTGTGACAATATTCACGTATATAGATAATTAATGTTATGTAATTAACGTCATTTGTTATAAACAATTTGTAAATGTTGAATGATATATAATAAGTAGTAAGTGCCTTCACAGAACATGAGGGTCAAGGGAATAACCAGACTTCTGGAATCGAATCGGCTGAAATACAAAAATGATATCACTGTTTCTCTGTCATTGAATGCTCGAAATGATGATTAGCTGCATTTCAGATAAACTGGCGATGAATTAATACTTCAAATACACTAATGCACTAATGGAACTCCTTTTGTAAGCAACCAGAACTAATAGTTGGGACGACAGAAGAAGTAAGAGTCGTTATCTAGACAGTGTTATCTTTGTTCCAACATCAAATTCGAGTGAAGAGCAAAGCTACGGTGTGGTCGGAAGAATTGTATGAAAATGTTGTCGACGCCATCAGCAAAGCGGTTAAATGTGAGTTAGACTAGTTGTGCAACGCCTACAAAAACCTACGATGTTTTATAGGCGAAAATCGTTGCTTATGAAGACAAATGTACTGGAATTTGGAGTGAAACAAACTTGGAATGTATTCTGCTATTATCTAATTGGATTTTCTGGTCACAAAAGTGTCGTGTGAGAGTTATTAATTGTAGTTGTTGGCAGAGAAATAGATCAAAAAATATTTCGAACGCGCTAAATAGATTGAGATCAGAAAGAGATTTCGGGATATCAGGAAAATTGACAAAGCACAGAGCCTATCAGTTGTACAAAGCAAATATGCTAGCGAGAATACAACTACCCTGAAACCAGTAATACGGGTGAGAAATAGTCGAAAAGGGATACAAAGAAAAGCGTGTGTGTGTGTGTGTGTGTGTGTGTGCATACGTGTGTGTGTTCGTATGTGTGTGTGTGTTTGTGTGTGTGTGTGTATGAGTGTTTGTGCGTGTTTGTGCCTATGTGGTGTGTTTTATTCCAGAGGATAGCGAAGATACGCCTGATTAAACTTAATATAACCACTGTCATTGTGATTATAGCATTTTGTAAATAGCTTCGGAAAAAGATCAATCACACATAAACAGAAACACTTTCCTTATTAATATAAGAAATCAAAGAGTTGTATGATTTATATATTGATGTTGTGCTTTGCTATTTGCTGATGAAAAACAGATCGTATTTTGTCGATTTTGGCGACAATTTCTTGACATATATGCTTTGATTTTCTACTTTAAAAATAAGAAGAAGAAGAAAAACAAAAATATCTATTCCATCAAACGTTTACTTTTGTTTTGTTTTATTAGTGATGTATTTATTATTTATTAACAAATTTAGTTTTAGATCAAACATTATTTAATCGGATTTTTGTGTTTAGCGATCAGTGAAATTGTTTGGAGGTGTTATTACGTACATTCACAAATATGAACAAGTTAACTAGCAACCCACCCCAAAACTACTATCAATACAATTATTATTCTCTTTCTAGTTTCCACCATTCCTTTGACAGAAAAAAAATTACGCTTGAGTACAACAATATTTATTGAAACATTACAGAAGTAAGATCTCTTTTTGAGTGTTCGGGACTCGTACATTGCGACTTTCATTTCATGGGTTCGGCTTATTTTAAATGCTTTAAATATTTGAAAACTGAAACCAAGAAATGTTCTTATGTTATACAGCTTTACTCTGTTCAGTAATGGAGCTGTTTGTCATCGTCAATGTGTAAAACAATATCGAAGCAACAAGCAAAGAAAATGCAAAATAAAATGTATTCAACGGTTTGGTTAATGTGATGGTGGGGGTGAATGGAATCCGTAGTTGTGTTTCAACTTTAGATATCAGCATCTTCAGAACCTCGTAAGCACAGTAAATGATAAAGGAATGTTCCATGGAATGGAAATGGAAATTATTGTAAAAGAAAACAAAATTGATGGAGATCAACGAGAAACAGCATTCACCAAAAATATATATTGACCAAAAATAAATATTACATTTGAGGGAAAACTGACTGAATAGACACCAAAGATAAAATACCTGGGATATGTGCAATCAGGGGACGGGTGATTTGAAGCAGAAATCGATAGAAAGATTTTGATAGTTTCAAAGTCATTTGAAAACTGTCAAAAACACTAACATCAAAAAGCATTAATATCGAAAGTAGGAAAAGATAATTAAAGTGTTATATAGGGTTCAGTGTTCTATATAGAGATGAAACAGGGACATTAACAAAAGTATTATCAAATAGATTTATACACACCTTTGAAATGTGGGCGTATAGAAATTTTTTTTTAAATATCAGCAGAGAAAAGAAACAATAAAAGCTATGATATTGTACTAAAATTTTTTTTTTTTAAATCAAGAAAATTTCATTAGACGCCATCAAAGAAGAAAAACTAAAATATTTTAGACACATAATTAGAAAAAAATTATTTTGTGAGGCTGTTAATGGAAGGCAAGATGAATGGGAAGAGAGGAAGTGAAGAATCAAGAATTATATGGGGAGGTAATAATTTGACAGTGAAATGTATAAGGGAAGCACAAGAAAGACTAAAATGGCGATCCATGGTATTCAACCTGCTAAGAACAGACGACGCCTGAAGACGTGGTGGTGATGATCAGGAGGAGGAGGATGCGAAGACGGAGAAGGAGGAGGAGAATGGTCTTAGTTACTCCACGATTAATGGTTGTTAAAGAACATAAACAATGAGATCTTGCTGCAACTCAAACGGTTTATACCTAATTAAAAAAATCTTTATTTCGCAAGAGTATTTAATACCTGACTGTAGGAAACATCGCCTTGTTGATGTTGTTGTTGATGTTGCTGTTGTTGTTATTGATGTTGTTGTTGATAATGATGATGATGACGACGACAACCACGTGAACGATGCTGTTAGCGGTTTTGTAGTGATCTCGCTGATGACGACGACGACGACGACGACGACGATGATGATGATGATGATGATGAAAGTGTTGCTGCTGCTGTTATCTGACCGCTATTCAGCCCTGATCGAGAAGACTTATGATCAAACTTGTTCCAAGTATGACCATCCCGTTTTTTAATGTATCTATGACTACATTGCCCAATACGGACTTCCCTTTTTTTCAAGACGATGTGTGAAATGGGGAATAAAAAGGTTAAACTACATTAGATAGAAAATATGACCAAAAGCTCTTTTGACACCATCACTTAACTATACGTTCTTCGTGTAGAAGGCACGCCAATACAGATTTCCCCGTGTCGTTATATTAACTTATCTAATCAGTAATTTCACTGAAAACTATTATCTTCTTGGTCATTCTAAATATGGTCATGCTGAATATGTAAAATTCTTCCTTGAGGAGGCTTAATAACACTGAAACATATTCAGTGTTGTCGCTACATTTACCAAAAAATCAGATGACTCCTCATTGCAAGCAAGAAGATCCCATTCAATTTTTAATCAAATTATATTTCGGAATTACCCCCCTTGCTTTTCTTGACAAGATTTGTCATTAATACTAATGCTGTTTATTTATTTTATCTTTTATTTTTTATCTTTAACTTGTTTCAGGCACTGGACTGTGGCCATACTGCAGCACCACCATGAATATTTATTATTATTTTTTTTTTATATTACGAGTGTCATTTCGATTGATTAAGAATTACTTTTGGTCTATTACATTAAATATGGTAGCCTTCACTTCACAGTATTATCACGTGTCCTTACTTCTGGTGCGTTTTCATAACGATTCATGCAATGGTGCGATTCCATCTTGGGAATCACAAAACATCAAAAATGATAATTCTCTCGGAAGACGACCGTTTTTATCAGATCCAAATTTTTTAGTAATTTGATATCACATTTATGCAGCAAACTGCAGCAATTCTGTATCCAGTTATTTCCATGCAGTCCAGCAGGAAAAACTGTTGACTCACACAAAAAAAAATACTAGTTTATTAACAAACTAGCAAAGCTCACTTGCTACGCTGCGCTGGGTAAACACTCATATAATTGGTTTGCTTCTTACAAGAGATTGCATGAGTGGGACTTACGTAACAAATCAACGAACTTAATTCATTCTCTCAAATATACACGGTGCCCCAAAAGTCACTGACGGGTTTCGATTTTTAATAACTTCCTTATCTGTACAAAATAAATGCATGAAATTTTGATACAATATAAAGGACATAATAGAAATTAATATGCACAAGTCAAAGTTTGCAACACTGCTATATCACATATAAAAAAACGACACCTCTTAAATGGCAGCCATTTTCGGCTTCATACGCCCGTGCTCTTTCCAAAACTTGCACCATAACATCCTCAAGAGTTTCAGACCCCACTTCTCTGATTTCTCTATTGATGTTCTCCGTCAGTTGCACCAGGGTCTCCGGTTTGTTGACGTAAACCCTCTCTTTCAGGTATTCCCACAAGAAAAAATCCGGGCCAGTCAAGTCTATCTAAATATCTGATTCTCTCGAATCCTGGAAATCTACATACATACATACATACATGCATATATTATTACTACAATTATTACAATTGTGGAGGCGCAATGGCCCAGTGGTTAGGGCTGCGGACTCGCGGTCGGGGGATCGCGGTTTCGATTCCCAGACCGAGTGGTGTGTGTGTTTATTGAGCGAAAACGCCTAAAGCTCCACGAGGCCCCGGCAGCTGTGTGTGTTTGTGTGTGTGTGTGTGTGTGTGTGTGTATGTTAGCGCTAACAATTTCTTTATTGCCCACAAGGGGCTAAACATAGAGGGGACAAACAAGGACAGACAAAGGGATTAAGTCAATTACATCAACCTCAGTGCGTGACTGGTACTGAAATTAACGAAAGGATGAAAGACAAAATCGACCTCGGCGGAATTTGAACTCAGAATGTAACAGCACACGAAATACCGCTAAGCATTTCGGCCGGCGTGCTAACGTTTCTGCCAGCTCGCTGCCTTTTGCCTGGTATTATCTCAAGATGAATACTGTCGAGAAAGAGAAATATATAGGTTCCATCAAGCTGAGTCGGCGATCCAGTGTCAGTTCCTTGTTGAATCTTTCACTTCACTTAAATCTATAATATCTATGGGTGAGAAAAGCCTCACGATTAGTGTTTTGAGCATTCGAACCCTATTTAAAAACATTAAAAGAAAAATCAACAGGTATTCAGATGAAATACTCAGTTATTAATAATTTAATTCTCAAATGTGTGTGCATCTGTGTGCCTGTGTCTGTGTGTGTCTGTGTATGAGTGTGTGTGTGTGTGTGTGTGTGTGTGTCTGTGTGAAAGTGCAAAAGTTTGTGTGAAAGTGTCTGTGTGAAAGTCTGTGTGAAAGTCTGTGTTTGTGTGAAAGTCTGTGTGTGTGTGTGAAAGCTAAAGACCTTGTGTACGCACCGTAGTTTCGTTTTTGCAATTCTGTTTTCTGCGCTTAAATGTTTCTGTTAACCTATTTTTCACGACAGGAAATAAAGATGAATTTTAAAAAGTGAACCAAAATTTGCCGTCAATCTTGGTGTAAAGCATTGCCGAAACACTGGAGCGTAATGTCTAAACGACGGCTGCCGGTGACAAATACAGAAATAATTGCATTTTAGCTTGCATCTTGCAGATTATTTTAACCAGATGCACATTGAATAAAAAAAAAACGTTGGACATTATTTGCAACAAGCGCCGACTTGTCATGTATTCATTCATTGATTTATTGGTTTATTTCTTTATTCATAAAAATATTTCCATGAACTACAACGCTGAGTTTAAGAAACTGGCGACTCTTTATACTCTCCCTTACTGGTATAAGACAAATCTAGATATCTTATAGCAGTCTGTTACATGAGGTCGGCATGAATCTGTATTTATCTTTCTGTTAGGGAAAGCTAACGTAAATGATTAATTTGGCTAAGGCGTATGGCCATTTTATAAGATTGTAGTCAGTGAAAATTTCCTCCATCTTACTGCTATTTGTTACTTTATCGATCTTGAAGAAATGGATTCCAAGGATGCAAAAAAGTGGCGGAATGAACTGGAACAGGTCTTAGAACGTATTAAACAAAAGTACCTGAGTGAACGCAGTAATTAACTGATACCAATTAAAAATCATAATATCTCATTAAGATGGTGAGCTGGCAGAAACGTTAGCACGCCGGGCGAAATGCTTACCGGTATTTCGTCTGTCTTTACATTCTGAGTTCAAATTCCGCTGAGGTCGACTTTGCCTTTCATCCTTTCGGGGTCGATTAAATAAGTAGTAGTTACGCACTGGGGTCGATGTAATCGACTTAATCCCTTTGTCTGTCCTTGTTTGTCCCCTCTATGTTTAGCCCCTGTGAGCAATAAAGAAATAAATATCTCGTTTGGAGGTTTACCCCGATCATTCGTACTATTATCCAACTGTCAGCAGAATATTTGTCTTGCACATGCATGTTTTATATATATATGATAAATCAAAAAAGATCGAAGAATAAACACACAAAAAAACAACAACGTGAAGGCGTGGTACATGTAAAGTATTAGCAAACGCTTAGGAAATGAAAGAAAGATGGTTTGACGTTTCGAGCAAGGCTCTTCTTCAGAAACAGAGGAAAGTCCAATAGGAAAGGAAGATGGAGGAAAACAATCGCCAACGATTCACATGTGGTTACATCTTGATATATATATATATATATATATATATATATATATATATATATATATATATATATATATATAACATAAATAGTATATAAATATATGCATATATTCATACATATATGTACACACCTACATCTATATGCATACATACATACATACATACATATATGGGTACAGGACATCACAAACAACGTTAAACACAATGAGAAACGAAAACATAAAGACGAAGACAGAAAACGAACTTTTTTTCGAACAACGAAAAAAACAGAGAAACGAGACATGCAACGTAAAGAATATTT
>NC_068984.1:14914000-14914961 GCF_001194135.2 Octopus bimaculoides
AACGAAAAAAACAGAGAAACGAGACATGCAACGTAAAGAATATTTCCCTTCTTCAGTTGTTCCTGTTCCATCTACTCCACGTTTCGAAGGCAAGGATAATACGCGACTTCGTTGGAACAGTCCTTCCCGCAAAGCAAATTAATTAAATTTGGAATTTTTTGCAGAGGGTGAAAGTGTAAACAACAACAGGACAGTGAGAACGAGACAGTAAAAACAAAACAGAGCAGTGAGAACAAGACAGTAAAAACAAGACAAGACAGTGGACACAAACGGTAAGGGCTGCTAGGCCAAGACGATAGAAAAATTATTTTGAACGCGAAGTTAGATGTGAATGAGAGACAAAAAAATTCACGTCTTCTCTATAGGAAGGCAGGAAGTAGAAAGAAAGAATGCCTGGCAAGGAACCGAATCCTACTGGCACTCATATAGCCTTCCAGTAGCACCACTCCCCCTCCCCCTGCACACGCACACAGCCTAGGGTTTGACCAGAGTCTCCAGTAACCCTTTGAATTAAGCCTAAGGCCCTGATCAAAGTTGTGGAAATGAACTTGTGCTTTAGCTATTCTGCGATCACATTGTCACTCCGATCCGTTCTATATATATACTCTATTATTCTTCCTTTCTATTCTTTCATTCTTTCCTTCTTTCTATCAGCCCTTTCACGCTTACTTCGTTCATCCCACTCTTCGTTTTTTCGTTTCCCCTCTCTCACATTTCCTGGCTTTCATTTCATGCTCACTTTCCCTCCTCTTTTCACTTCACTGTGTCCCTTTCATTTTTTTTTTCGCCTCTCCTTAATTCTTCTATCTCTCTGCCTCTACCTCTCTCTCTTCTCTCCCCACATGACCGGTGTTCGGCCAAGCCTGGCCTTTCTTTCTTGGTTCGACTACCATCCGTGCAACATCTATATTCCTCCCTGTGCCTGTGAAATCTTATGTTCCTACCATAAGGCTTCACTTCC
>NC_068984.1:14915646-14918889 GCF_001194135.2 Octopus bimaculoides
CAGACAGAGACAGACAGACAGACAGAGACAGACAGACAGACAGAGACAGACAGAAGGCAGACAGACAGATATATACATACATACATACATACATAGACAGATAGACAGACAGATAGATAGACACACACACACACACACATATATATACATACATACATATATACGTATACATGTAAATATATATACATATATACACGAGTGCGAATGTGTGTGTGCGCGTGTGTATGTGTATGTGTGTGTGTTTGTGTGTGTATGTGTGTGTGTATGTGTGTGTGTGTGTGTGTGTGTGTGTGTGTGTGTGTGTGTGTGTGTGTGTGTGTGTGTGTGTGTGTGTGTGTGTGTGTGTGTGTGTGTGTGTGTGCACTTATAGATATCTACATACATAAAAGTAACGTATGCGTTGAAAATTAGAGAGGGGGAGGGAGAAAGAGAGTGTATGTATGAAAGATAAGTGGACATCTTTTATTGATTTCAAAATGTCTGAATACATAAATCGGTTGAAATCATATTTAAACAAATATTTAAAAAGTGATTTGTCACATCTCATATCATTTTCTCTGAATAGATAACTTGGATATATATTTTCCTATCATTTTTCGTCATTTCAAAGTGAGTAAAATACATACAGCTGCTTTCTTTCTATCTTATTGTTGTTGTTGTTGTTGTTTTATGCTTGATATGAAAGGAGGAAAAAACAACAGAAGATAGCGTATATTGTTTTATTTTATGTAAAAAAAAAACGGTGTATAAAAACTACTACTCTCTATAGGAAATCTGCATTTTGAATTTCTACGAAAATCAATGAAGAATTTGGCAGCCCAACTATTTTCAAATGAAGAATAGATAGTTTCGTTTATCTTAACCATGTAAACGCTGCACCGTCGATCTTATCTAGCAAACCAATTTGATTGACGAGCGAGTTTCACTTGAAGTCTTAATGTCATTGAAAAAATGCATAAGTATCACAATTTCTCACTCTAAAACCAAAATGCTTATCCGTCACCCGGTTTAACACCACCACTCTGATATTGGATGTCACAAGTATTTTGGGTTATAGTCTAGCCCAAGGGTAACTTCTTTTTCATGTATCGTTCATGAAAGCCATCTTGAATGTTTCGTTAAAAAAGCATTGTACTGTTACAAAAAGGCATTGTACCTAAACAAAAAGAAGTTTACGCGCCAGCAAGGTAATCTCTATCGGAACAGCGAATATGTTTAATATCAGTCAATTCTCCAACATATAACTTACTTTTGTATGTATGTATGCATGTTTGTATGTATGTATGTATGTATGTATGCATGTATGTATGTATGCATGTATGTATCTATGTATGTGTGCAGATTTGTATGTTTTACGTATGTATTCTCATGCATATAGTTGCATATCTAGACATGCTCATATATACTTTTCAATGATAAACTTCTGGAAAGTTTTACAGATTTTTACAATTCCAGTGATAGACTGGATCTGTAGTCTTCGAATTAGCTTTTTCCTTTCTGGTTATGAGAATCCTAATTTCTCAAGATCGGTATTTAGGCAGTGTTACATAACCCAGTGCCCCAATAATAATGTATGCATGCATACATGTATGTATGTATGTATGTATGTATGTATGTATGTATGCATGTATGTATGTAGGTGTACATATACACCGGATTTCTACATAGTTTCCATAAAGCAGCTTCACTCACAAGGCTTTTGTCAGTCTGAGATTAGAGTAGAAAATTCCTACTCAAGATGCATCACAATGGAACTGAACTCAAAACTATTTGATTGCAAAGCGAAATTCCATACCACTCAGTCATGTCCGCGCCTATAAACACTATCCTGTCTTGTTTTAAAATTAGAAACTGGCAACAAAATCATAGCAAAGAATAGAGAAGAATGTTTCACGAAACCTGAAGAAAAATCAGATTCGTAATGAACATCATTATAATATATGAAAAATGTTCTTATAAAAGAGCTCTCCAGCTACACACTAAGTTAATGTGTGCCTCGTATACAGAGGCAATTACAAAACAGGGCACTTGAAAATTGTAGATTTGCCTATAATAAATCTAACAAAGAAATTAACATTAAAATGACTGGCGAATCAAACTAACATTTTTTTTTATTTCATGCATTTTATAACATAGATTTCCCCCAAAATTTCTGTAGAAACCTAGTTGAAGAGTTCCAAGAGAAAAAATTATTATATAGGAATCTTACCTTGCAATTATCAAAAATGGTCTCATTTAGAGCGCAATCATCTGTTTTGAATGATAATACAAAAGCCTGCTCGGGAGACAATATTGGGACTAAACTACTTTATATATAATAGACAAGTTTCCAACGTAATCATCTCTCCGTTTTCTAGTTTGATCTATTTAAATGACACGGTATGGTACTTTCTATGGCCGCCAAAATCAATAACGTCAATTACTTGCCTAGGATACAAGTTGAAATGTTACATTTGTTTCTTGGAGTTACTTTCCGGTATTTCCTTCTTAAACTCTCAGCAGATGCACTGTTACTATTCCTTTGGTCATTATTTTTGTCTGTTCTAGAATTATTTATCTGTTCTCGGTGGACGACACGGGGAGGCGGTTAGTCTGGGAGTCCGCTTCTTGGTTGTAACCGATTCATTTCACTTACGTTGTGGAAACCTTCAAAAAAAGAATCAATGAAAACAACTTTATATTTTCTCTCTTCTATAAATCGAAATCTTCAGTTACATTTACAAAACAAAATCTTTCTTTATCAGTTCAGGAAATTCATACTATTTTTCAGAAAATAGAAACTACAACAAATTAAAAGGTTAAATTAAATTAAATTAATTAAATACTAAAATTTAAAAAGAAATTATATTAGACATTATAAACCCCTATTTGAGACGGAACAACTATGAGTAGACTAGTCTTTGATAAACGAGTCTAGAATAACCGAAAAAATGCTAGTAATTATTATAGCTGTCAAAAATCAGAATCACTCCCCAACTGTATCTCTGTATATTGTTTAATCATTTAGAATTTTAGGAGTTTTCTCCCTTCACCGTTTTTAAATTAATTTTCATTTAGGCAAATGTGGTATTCTATATTTTCTCATGAAAAGTAGTTATTTTTACTGATTAAGAGTTATTTGCGGTTCTCTATCTTACATATGACAAGTAGGCAGTAGTTAACTAGATAGATAGATAGATAGATAGATAGATAGATAGATAGATAGATAGATAGATAGATAGATAGATAGATAGATAGATAGAT
>NC_068984.1:14920772-14924107 GCF_001194135.2 Octopus bimaculoides
TGTATGTGTGTGTGTGTGTACATGCATGTGTACATGCATGTGTACATATATCTGTATGTGCGCGCGCGCCCACACACACACACACACACACACACACACACACACACGCACATTGGATGTAACGAACTGAGGAAACGTTACTCGGTATATAGGTACGTTACAGATTAAATACTTTTACGGAAATTATTGTCAGGTTCTCGTACCGATACCTTTGGTTTCCTGTTAGTGGAGTCTGCTAGTCTAAAGTCGGCAAGAAATTTTACTGTAAACCAAAATACATCTCAAATCTGGCAACTTTTCAGTTCTATTCTCACTAGGTCGTATATTTAAACCACCGCTTGGTTTAACACAATCACAACTATTTTAGTGCAGTATCTGCTTCGTTTTGATCATTTGTTGTTGGCACTGCGTCGCTTACGACGTCGAGGGTTCCAGTTGATCCGATCAACGGAACAGCCTGCTCGTGAAATTAACGTGCAAGTGGCTGAACACTCCACAGACACGTGTACCCTTAATGTAGTTCTCAGGGATATTCAGCGTGACACAGAGTGTGACAAGGCTGACACTTTGAATTACAGGCACAACAGAAACAGGAAGTAAGAGTGAGAGAAAGTGGTGAAAGAGTACAGAAGGGTTCGCCACCATCCCCTACCGGAGCCTCGTGGAGCTTTAGGTGTTTTCGCTCAATAAACACTCACAACGCCCGGTCTGGGAATCGAAACCGCGATCCTATGACCACGAGTCCGCTGCCCTAACCACTGGGACATTGCGCCTCCACCTTTTTTTTTAATCAGTAGTACCAGATTATTGACATAAGGATAAGTTCTTTTGACCAGTCCTAGAGCCCCTGAAGAAATTTATAGATGTAATTTGTCTCTTAATTACTAAATCCCTAACAAAAATTAAAACAAAAATTAGAATCTGTTTTTGCGTTTGACTATATATCACTGCGTGACAACTGGTGTGGGTATGTTTACGTCGCAATAACTTAGCGATTCGGCATAAAGAAGCAGATGGATTAAGCACCAGACTTTAAAATGAGTACTGGGTTTAATTTGTTTGACTGAACCCTTCAAGGTGGAGCTTCAGAAGGGCCACAGTCCAATGAGGGAAGCAACTGAAAGATAAAAAGATTTCGAGTTATTTCATTGACCAAAGTATTTTAATTTCGGTTTACTTTGGAAGCATTGCATGGACAGGTGATAAATAACCTCATGAATAAGCTATAAATAATGACAGGTAATCCTGATTGTTTCAAGTATCCAAGAGCTTAGTCTCTATCTGATAAACGAAACTGAGTAACATCAAAATTTGAGTGTTTTGCATCGACACGAAACAGAATGTCGAATCGTGTCTCGTATTCTGCTCGCCCACAAATATCCATTGATATTGGTTTCAAATTTTGGCACGAGTCCAGCAATGTCGGGGTAGAAGGTAAGTCGATTGCATCAACGCCGGAGCTCAATTGGTACCTGTGTTATCGACCGCGAACGGATGAAAGACAAAGTCAACCTCAGCAGGATTCGAACTCAAAACGTAAAGACGGACAAAATATCGTTAAAGCATTTTGCCCGGCGTGATATTAGCCACGTAGGTTGGAAAATCCATAATCATCATCACCATCATCATCATTACCATCATCATCATCATTGTCATCATCATCATCATCATCTTCACCATCATCATCACGGTCCTCATCATGACCATTGTCGCTGTGATCATCTTTATAATCACTATCAGTGTGGTGGCCACATCATTCTACCCATCATCCTTTGCAACATTACCTCATCGACATGAAGACATCATAACCAATACCTTCAACAGCATTACGAGCGTCATTTTCACTCTTATCGTCATGGTGACAGGAATGGTGTGTGTGTGTATGGGGGTGTGTTAACGAGTGAGTGAGTGACAGAGTGAGGGAATGAGTGAGGGAGTGACTCAAGAGATGACTAAGTATGAGAGAGAGTTTAAGTGTGAGTGAGTGAGTGAGTGAGTAGGTGAGTGACTGAGTGAATAAGTGGATGAGTGAGTGAAAGAGCGGGTGAGTGAGTGAGTGAGTGTGGGAATGAGTGAGTGGGTGAGTGAGTGAATGAGTGGTGAGTAGGTGAGTGAGTGATTGACTGAGTGAATGAGTGAGTGAGTGAGTGACTGAGTGACTGAGTGAGTGAGTAGATGAGGGAGTGGGTGAGTGAGTGAGTGGTTGAGCGAGTAAGTGAGAGAGTGATTGAGTGACTGAGTGACTGAGTGAGTGACTGAGTAAGTGGGGAGGGAATGAGTAAGTGAGTGAGTAGGTGAGTGGGTGGGTGGGTGAGTGAGTGAGTGAGTGAGTGAGTGAGTGTGTTAGTGAATGAGTTTGTGAGTGAGTGAGTGAGTGAGTGAGTCAGTCAGTCAGTCAGTCAGTCAGTCAGTCAGTGAGGCAGTGAATGAGCGTGGATACTTGAGTTAGTTTGTATTTGAGTGAGTTAAGATACATGGCTTAGTGAATAGAGTATTCGGCTCACAATCGTAAGGTTGTGAGTTCGTTTCTCGGCGGTGAGTTGTGTCCTTGAGCAAATCAGTTTGATTTCACGTTGCTTCAGTCCACTCAGCTGGCAAAAATTAGTTGTACCTGTAATGCAAAGGGCCAGTCTTGTCACATTCTGTGTCACACTGAATCTCACTGAGATCTATATTAAGGGTACACGTGTTTGAGAGGTACTCAGCCACTCACACATTAATTTCAAGAGCAGGCTGTTCCGTTGATTGGATCAACTAGAATCCTTGTCGTCGTAACCGACGGAGTACCATTTATTTGAGTGAGCGAATGTGTGAATCAGTTTATGAATTTGTGTGTGTGTGTGTGTGTGTGTAACACCAGTAACCATTAAAACGACGTTCAGTCCCGGTGTCGCCTCTCCAACTGGAAGTTTTCCCCAGTCAGTTCGCTCTCCACTTTTTTGAAAGGAAATCATTAAAAAATAATAACAACATTAACGGCCAAACACAATGACCGACAACAGGCAACAGCATCAACCACAACAACAACAACGACCACGACGTCATGGCGATAACGGCGACGATGACGATGGTGATGACAACGACGAAGATCATGATGATGATGATGATGATGATGATAATGATGGTGATGATGATTATGATGATGATGATGATGATGATGATGGATGATATTTGTGGCTATGATAATGACAATTGTTACAATAACGACTGTGGCTGTAACATCTACAACTACCACTACTACTACCACTACTACTACTACTACTACTACTACTAAAGACGACTGCGATAAGAATAACTATTATCAGTGACTAATAATAATAATGATGATGATGATG
>NC_068984.1:14924117-14925573 GCF_001194135.2 Octopus bimaculoides
AGAAGAAGAAGAAGAAGAAGAAGAAGAAGAAGAAGAAGAAGACAATGACAATTACAACAACAACAACAACTTGTTGAGTTGCTGCAAGAACAACAACAATAACAACAACAGCACCTACAACACTCACAAACACACACTCACACACACACACACACAAACACATACACACAAGCACGCACATACAAACACATGCACCTGCTATTGCTGCTACAGCTACTATTATTACTATTATTACTATTACTCTTACTACTACTACTACTACTATTATTACTACTACTATAACCACACTTGTGTGCATCCTAGGCTGGTATTGCAACAATTATAACAGCGCAAAGATCAATAACTACACACACACACACGCATGCATACACATGTATATATACACACAGTTGCAGAGACACCTATAAACACGCATGTACATACACAATGCACATACATACATACATACATGAATATATGCATACATAAGTACGTACAGACATACATGCATACATAGATCTATACATACATTCTTACATGCATAGAGCAACAAAACGAAATACACGGTCAGACCACGTATATGCACATATATATACATATATATATACAGCAGACTAAGTCAGTGTGTGTATATATACGTATATGCATGTGTATGTGTTTGTGCGTGCGTGTGCGTGTGTGTGTGTGTGTGTGTTTGTGATGACTGAGCAAAGCAGACGACTTACTAAGCAGTGATTGGCGCCAGTTCAGAAGGACAGATCAGCCACCTACACACATATACACACTTACATATACACACACACACACACACACACACACATACACACACGCACATACATAAGCATGTATACAAACACATATACACGCACGCATACATACATACATACACACTAACACCCACAACCTAACAGACATACAAACATTAATGCATTAGTGTACAGAATACAACGCAGCATGGCAGATACACACATTCACACACACACACATATATCCATGTTTGCGTGTGTGTATGTGTGTGTGTATAATGGTACTGAGTAGCATACATACACTAAATTAGTGTTAGTATACACACACATTCAATCACAATGACCCACACATCCACATTCAACTTAGACAATAACATCTGCAGACCTCAGATACACATACACACACACGCACACTCACATACATACACACACGCTCACACGTGCTCCACTAAGAAACGTCAGGCCTCATATTAACGGACACATGTTACTACACTCTGGAATACACATTAACACATACAAGCACAAACAGCCACATATTCACACAAACACAAACACACACACACACACATGCATACATGCGCGGACACATATACATACATGCACGCACACATTGATAATAGCAAGAATGCAGAGCACGAACGCATATAAGCATAATCACACACACATACACACACGCAGACACACACATACACGGTGGGGTCACACACACGTATACAATGAGTCAAATACAC
>NC_068984.1:14925892-14926364 GCF_001194135.2 Octopus bimaculoides
CGAACGCATATAAGCATAATCACACACACATACACACACGCAGACACACACACATACACGGTGGGGTCACACACACGTATACAATGAGTCAAATACACACGCGCACCTTGACACACACACACACTCAAATACATACACACAGACATACATTGATACAGTCAATAATTCACAATAACACATAAACACATAGCCGCAATCACACACATACACACACACACATACACAAACACATACACACCCACGAACACACACACACAAATACACACACACGCAAAAACACATACACACTCACAAACACACACACACACACAAACACCTACACACTCACAAACACTCACAAACACACACATGCAAACACATACAAAGACACACACACACACACACACACAAACACATACACACTCACAAACACACACATATACAAACACATCCGCACACATACAAACGCATGCACACACATACATACGCACTG
>NC_068984.1:14935262-14938433 GCF_001194135.2 Octopus bimaculoides
ATGTATGTATGTATGTATGTATGTATGTGTGTATGTGTGTATGCATGTAAGTACGTATGTACGTATGTATGTATGTATGTATGTATGTATGTACGTATGTACGTATGTATGTATGTACGTATGTACGTATGTATGTACGTATGTATGTATGTGTGTATGTATGTACGTATGTACGTATGTAAGTATGTATGTATGTATGTATGTATGTACGTATGTACGTATGTATGTACGTACGTACGTATGTATGTATGTATGTATGTGTGTATGTGTGTATATATGTATGTATGTATGTATGTATGTATAGATAGATAGATAGATAGATGTGTATGTATGTATGCTATACTTCAAATTATATTGCTATACATATATGTGTGTGTGTATATATATATATATATATATATTTATATATATTATATTATATATAAATAATATTTCTGTATTCATTGCGTTATATATATAATATATGCATATACATATATGTGTATATATATATATGTATATATTATATGTATGTATGTATGTATATATGTATGTAAGTGTGGGTGTATGTATGTATTTATGTGTGTAGGAGTGTGTATGTATGTATGTATGTATGTTTGTGTGGGTGTGTGTGTATGAATATATGTATGTATGTATATATGTATGTATATATGTATGTGTGGGTATGTGTATGTATGTACGTACGTATGTATGCATGTATACATGTATGCATGTATGTATGTATGTATGTATGTATGCAATGATTAGTGGTATCACATTGGTGTGAAGTGCAATTAGGCGAAAGTAAGTGCTCAATACTGTGTTCGATGGAATGGAATAATGTTTCGATTGCTTAAGAATTGGAAACAAGAAACTCCAAGTAGCGACTCAATTGGTTCACCTTTGATCGAATGCGTGTGCGTGCGAGTGCGTGTGTGTGTATTTGTGTGCGTGCGAGTGCGTGTGTGTATTTGTGTGCGCTCGTGTGTCTATACATAAACATACATACCCACATACATTCATACATACGTACACGTATGTATTTAGTGTATACATACATACATACATATACATACATACATGCATGTGATTGAAATTTGGGTTGACGGAAACTGGGAGGAATTTCACCAGAGGGGCTCTTCCTGTTATGAGTGGTGGCCACAATTCATCATTTAGTTTATCACCGTCACCATGCCCTTTGGCCCTTGTATTTGATTCGTCCAGAATCCATAGATAACACACCAATCTTCTACTGAAGTCGAGTCTTCTTTTACTTGTCTCTTTCGGTCTGTTTTTCTCTTCTGAAAGAAATCGGCTACGATCAGAACTGGAGAGGGACGAGATCAGCCAGATCTATGAAGCTGAAGATACGCCGTTTGTCATAACAGGCCCTCACAAATGAGGGCGTGAGCGGATCCTTTACAACCGTTGGAAAAGACATCAATTAGGACACGCCCTCATCCGTGAGAGGATCCATTACACCCATTGGAAAAAAACATCAATTAAAAGAACATACCCTCGTCCGTGAGAGGATCCATTACAACCGTTCGAAAAACATCAGTTAAGGCCCTTACAAGTCCATCAAGGACTCATGACATCGTAAGGTATATTTACGCAAGATCATGCTGTCTGCGTGGGGAAAGTAAGCAATGCATACTCAAACTATAATAGCTTTTCAAATTTAATAAACTGTAACAAACTTTTCAAATTTGGGACAAGGCTAGCAATTTTATGGGGAGCGGGTAAGTCGGATATATCGACCCCAAGGTTCAACTGGTAACTATTTTATTGAAATCCGAAAGTATGAAAGGCAAAGTCGACCTCGACTGAATTTGAACACAGAACGTAAGCCGGAAGAAATACCGTTATGCAGTTTGTTCGGCGTGCCAGTTTACCACCTTAACTAAAACTAAACCTATAAAACTATAAACCTCTTTATCTAAAATGGCCTTCTTTATTAAGACAGTTGTGTGTTATTTACCAAGAATTTGACTGCTATTTGTAGCAAGTCCAGTGATCGTATAGACCTCCTCTGTATTGGCCAAAATTTTATTGTTTTCTACTCAAGAACGATTTCCTAAGATGAATAATATAATTCATTGAAAGGACAGTATGTATACCGTGGGGCAGAGTCTACCTTGCTGGAGTTTGAACCCTGAATAAATGGAGATGAAACTAAACATTGTGAATCATTAATTCTAGCACTGTAAGATTTGTATCAACTTCTCGTTCTTGGTAGATTTTGTTCGCATTAAATGTGCTTTGGAGAATAAAGATTTTGTGTTTGGCAGGAATTCAATAACAAAATAACATAAAAAATATATGTGAATATATAAATAAATAATACATGGAAAATAATAATAATAATAATAATAATAATAATAATAATAATAATAATAATAATAATAATAATAATAATAAAGTCCTTATTAACTTTTCATCTCGTCGTTTTTATGATAATAATGTTCACGGTATCTTCAGGCAAATGTCTATTTGTCAGTTTGTTAGTCTCTCTTTCCCCCTCTCCTTCTATCTATCTATCTATCTCTCAATCTTTCTGTCTATTTTCTTCACTCACTCTCTCTCATACTCACACACACGTACTTACATACATACATACATACATACATACATACATACATTCATACAGACAGACAGACATGCATACATCCATTCTTACATAAACACATGCATACATATATGCTTACATACATAAGCTGTTCATATTGATTTCTAATTTTGGCACATGGCAACAAATATATAGTCAGAATGGAGGCACGTGTTCCATTCGATACATAATTTTACCGACACGGTTGGGGATCGGAGGCCAAACAAAGTCCTACCGAGATTTGAAAGTCAGTTGGATTTGATTTAATTGGATAGGATAGCCCATGTCCAGTCCACTTGAGGACAAAGGTCTCAGGATGTCATCTCCATCAGAGATCGTAGTGGTTTGATGACCTTACTCTGTCACACTGGCTCGGCACGGTTTGACAGAGAGGCGCAGTTTTTTTTTATATTCATACCCAGGAGTATTTAAGTCAATTACATCGACCCCAGTGCTCAACTGGTACTTATTTTATCAACCCTGAAAGGATGAAAAAGCAAAGACGATCTCGGCGGAATTTGAACTCAGAACGAAAAAACGGACGAAATATGAAGTGGTATCGAAATGTTCCTGGACTTTTCTTT
>NC_068984.1:14939169-14942456 GCF_001194135.2 Octopus bimaculoides
CAAGGGCTTTCTCCGATTCGCTCTTGATTTCGACAACGGTGTTAAAACGGCGACTTTGAACTGAATTTTCAGATTGGGGAAGAGAGATGAAAGTCCGCAGGCGCTAAATCTGGCGAATAGGGTGGGTACGGAAGCGATACCATGTTGTTTTTGGCGAGAAACTCATGAATAAGGAGAGTTTGGTGACAGGGTGCATTGTCGCCGTGAAGAATCCACTTCTTTGCTCTCCACAGTTCTGGTCGCTTTCGCCGACCGTCCTCCTTCAAACGCTTCAAAACGTTGTTGATTGTCCACCGACGATCCTCATGCACAAGCTGATGAATTTTCTCCACATTTCCGATGGGTGACGCTCGTGGCAGGTCTTCCAGATTGCTCATCGTTTTCCAGGGACGTTCTACCGCTTTTGAAGCGTCCGTGCCACTCGAAAAATTGCGTACGATCCATTGCTTCGTCGCCGTAAGCTTGCTGAAGCATGCTCAATGTCTCTAAAATAGACTTCCCAAGTTTAACGCCAAGTTTCACCTTGGTTCTTTGTTCCAACTTCCTGTCCATGACAAAAACAGCAGAATACAGCTCACACTTGATCACAAAACATAAATTTCACAACTTGCGAATTAAACACAGCACTGTCACTCGGCACACTACCTCATAAAGGTCACTGCTTGTTCTCACTGCGCACGCATCTATTGGAGTGCTACAGAACTAGTCCGAAAATTTTTTGATACCACCTCATGTCCGGCAAGCTAACGATTCCTCCTGCAGGCCGGCAGAATCATTAAATTCACTTTAACATAACTGAATATCGCGAGGAATTTACTTCAACATTCAAATGTTTCTGACAAAACCCCACCACCACCACCACCACTTTGTTCATTGCTAAGTCAGAGAAAGATGAACAATATCCGTGATATTTTCAGGGTTTGCATGACTGATGGGTGGAGCAGGCAAGACGTTACCCTCAAATAGGAGACACGACCTGAATGTTTGTTGCAGATTAGACCCTACTAGATGTTCCCCAAAGTGCCAGATAATGGTGATAATGTAAATAAATTGTAGCCACAACACGTAACAGGAACAGCCCCTCTGGTGAGATTCCACCCTGTTCCCGTCAACACAAATTTCACTCACAGAACTTTGGTCGATCTTTGGCTGTGGTAATAAACGCAATTGTATCGAACCTGAAAGCTCACAATTACGAAGCAAATTCCTCAACCACATAGCCATATCAACTCCCATATTAATATAATAAGATAATGAGCGCATCATGTTTATTTCCACAGTAAATATCATCATCAATATGCGTGACAGAAATATACAGCTAGCATTTATTTTATTCTATTTTATTCTATTTTATTTTATTTTATCTTATTTTATTTATTTTCTTTTTTGCGTGCGCAAAACATGGTTGGGTGTCAAACAAAATTGAGAGCAAAACATGAAAAATACAGCCTGAAGCAAGAGAGGGTGAATATCCATAGAGAATGGTGCCTTTAAAATAATCAAGATATATGCTAATATATATTTGATATGACTACAATCGATGCTAGGATGCCAGCAGAAACTGCTTTATGGCATATACCCAAAAAGTTTTCCAAGAGTAAGATATAAAAGTGATGGAAATCAATTAATGGCTACATGTGGCTGCTCTAGAAGTGGATACTTGAAGTGGTTCTAATTGCTGCTTTGACCAATGTCTTCCAATAATTAATTGATTTCTTTTGACTGGGCAGAAGACCAATTCGTAGAAGAGAGGATGTTATCGACTGAATCGACCCCCACATAATATAACTGATATATAATTTATTGATTCTGGTGATATGAAAGGCAGAGTCATCTTCGGTTATATCTTCTGCGGTAACAGTAATGGGTTAACGGTGGCAACGATTACAATAACAGCGAAAGAAATTGTAACTTTATTTCGTTAAAACTCGCCAAGACACAAACTAAAAAAATACAGACGCCCCACACGCACACCACCAACACCACCACTAGAAAAATATTCGTGAATTTCTTTCCTTTTCATCTGTTGCCTACCTTCTTTAATCCTTTCTACTCTAGGCACAAGGCCTGAAATGTTGTGGGGAGTAGGCCAGTTGATTAGATCGACTCCAGTATGCAACTGGTACTTAATTTATTGACCCCGAAAGGATGAAAGGCAAAGTCGACTTCGGCGGAATTTGAACTCAGAACGTAAAGACAGACGAAATGCCGCTAAGCATTTCGCCCGGCGTGCTAACGTTTCGTATTTCTTTACTGCCCACAAGGGGCTAAACACAGAGGGGGCAAACAAGGACAGACAAAGGGATTAAGTCGATTAGATCGACTCCAGTGCGCAAATGGTACTTAATTTATCGACCCCATAAAGGATGAAAGGCAAAGTCGACCTCAGCGGAATTTGAACTCAGAACGTAAAGACAGACGAAATACCGCTAAGCATTTCGTCCGGCGTGCTAACGTTTCTTATTTCTTTACTGCTCACAAGGGGCTACACACAAGATGGCGGCGGTGGTGGCGGCGGTGATGGTGGTTGTGATGGTTGTGGTGGTGATGGTGGTCGTGGTCATGGTCAGTTAAAATCAAGCAAACCTATAATTGGAGACGTTCCATCCGTGTCAATTTAAAGGAGATTTGACAGCTATTTCTAGTAGACTCGTCGACTGCCTAAAAGTCCTCACAGTGGCTGCTTATGTGTAGACGTGTTTATCTTTAAAATAAGTGTTCTCTACGTTTTGTTCTTCTTCTTTAGTAATTTTTCATGTAATTAATATGTCCCATGTAAATACCACTTTATCTATTTTTGACGTCATAGCTAGTAAATTATCAAAATCGTTTGATGAAATGTTTATTAAAGCAAATTCTATCACAGTTAAGTCATTTAATGCAAGCAGCATTAGTAAGCTAACTAGAACGTATTATTATTATTATTCAGTAGTTTTATTTTTATAACGTGCTTTCACTTCACTACCGAGCGCAGCTCTGTGTGCCTTGGGTATGTGCTGTGGTTTGCTGTGATGCTCTTATGGTTACTGTATTGAAAGTGTTTTGCGTAGGATGTGTGCAGTGCCCAGTAGTGCAATTTTCTGTATGTTATATATATTTGTAAGTCCTGGTGTTTTTATTATGTATTTGTCTGAATATTTTTTTATTATACCTAAGGCACCTACTATGATAGGAATTGTTTCTGTTTTTAGATTCCACATTCGAGTTACCTCTATTTCCAGGTCTTTGTATTTTGAAAGTTTTTCCATTTCTTTTAGGGAAACGTTGTCATCTGCTGGTATTGATAC
>NC_068984.1:14943186-14945455 GCF_001194135.2 Octopus bimaculoides
CCATTATTATTTTTTTTATTATTATTATTATTATTATTATTATTATTATTATTATTATTATTATCATTATTCATATACACACAACAGATTAGACTGTTGGAAAAGAAAAATTCTTAACATCGGGCAACAACAAGTAACCTTAGATGCAAAGAACCCTCCTAAGTATCCTAGCTGTCCCTAATAGCACTTTTCTGGAGATGTACTAAACTGGGTTTTATGCCTATTCCCTCTATCCATCTGTTCAAATCTTTAGGGATAGCTCCAAATGCACCTATAACAACTAGGATACATTTTATCCGCACTTTCCATACTTTCTGTAATTCAATGCCTAAGTCCTGGTAATTTGCTATTTTTTCTATACTTCTCATATTAATTTTTTCATCATTTGAAACTGTAAAGTCAATTATCTGGCACTTTCTATTCTCTTTATCTACTACTACTACCAAACCAGGCCTTCTAGCTTCTATTACTCTGTCAGTCTGAATGTTAAAGTCCTACAACAACTTATATTTCTTACTTTCTAATACTTTGCTAGGTTTGTGTTCACACCATTTATCAGTATGATCAAATCCTAGCTCTCTACATAACTTCCAGTAGATTAATCTCCCTAGGTTGTCACATCAGTTCTTGTATTCTTTCTCTGCCAGCATGCTACATTCACTTACTATATGAGTAACACTTTCCTCTTTTGATTTGCATAACCTACAATGGGAATCTACTTGGTTTTCGCTTATCTTGGCTTTTATCTAATTAGTCCTTAATTCTTGATCTTGTGCTGCTACTAACAAACTTTCTGTCTCCCTTTTCAGTTTCTTTTCTGCAACCATACCCATGTCTCACTACTTACTATTTGCTGAAACTATATTTGGGAATATGCCATGCAAAGCCTTCTACCAGTCAGATAACTTTTCTTTTTTCTGGTTCTTAACTTCATTTGGTCTTTTGGCTTCCCTATGTCTTGCTGTGACTCTAGCTGCTCTTAATAGCCTTTTTCACTATTACCTACATAGGAGTCTCTATCTACTCTAGCTAACTCCACGCAGTTTTCTATTGATATTAACCCTCTTCCACCTTCCTTTCTATGTAAGTATAATCTTGCTATTCCTGCCCTTCGGTGGAGTCCTCCATTCATATTGAATTCCTTCCTAGTTTTTCTGTCTCGCTTCGCTAATTCAGTTTTTGTCCAATCTACAAAAGCTGCTGATTATCTAAGTAATGATACTCCCCAAGTATTTACAGCCTTCACTAGATTCAGACCATTCAGCTTTGATTTCATTAGCTTCCTCACCCTTCTGAGGTACTCCTTCTCAATTTTCGTTTTCATTTCTAGAGTTAGCACTCTGTCAGATTCTAATACTCCTACATATTTATAACTCTTTTCTTCTTTAATTGATTTTAACGTCTGACCAACTGGTAACTGAATGGCTTTGATGTTAAACTACCTGTTCCATGTTCATGACTAATATTGAACACTTATTTATGCCAAATTCCGTGCCTATATCTTTGCAGAAGAGTCTTACATTCTGTATTAAGGAATCTATCTCTTTTTCATTCTTACTAAAAAGCTTCAGATCATCCATATAGAGCAAATGGTTAATTTTTTACTTACTATTTCTGAACTGATATCCTACCTTTGCCTTCCTTAATACTAAACTGAGGGGGATCAAACATAAGACAAATATTAAAGGGGACAACGAGTACCTCCTGGAAAATTCCTCTTTCGATATTAACTTTCCCTAAGAGTGTGTCACCTGAGTACAGATCTACTTTCCATTTCTTCATGCTACAGCTATTTAATTCTCTTATGTTGTCTGCTATTCTGAATATACTCAAAAATGCAATTTTAAAGATGTTCATTCACTTGACCAGTTTCACTTTTTAGAAAAAGATTGTCAAAAGTAAAATATAAAGCTTTGTATAAGCTTTGTTGTGTTAAGTACTGGTTAGCATAAAAGTATTAAAATACATTTATACATTCTTTGATAATAATAAGAAAATGTTAAAAACAGTTTACAAGAAAGTATTTAAGAAAGTATTCAGAACGGGACTACAAAAAGTATTATGAGTTCAATTGAATACTTTTTGTAGTCCCGTTCTGAATACTTTCTTAAATACTTTCTTGTAAACTGTTTTTAACATTTTCTTATTATTATCAAAGAATGTATAACTGTATTTTAATACTTTTGTGGTAACCAGTACTTAACACTATAAAGCTTATACAAAGCTTTACATTTTACTTTTGACAATCTTTTTCTAAAAAAGTGAAACC
>NC_068984.1:14945465-14946616 GCF_001194135.2 Octopus bimaculoides
AAGTCAATAAATATCTTTAAAATTGCATTTTCAAACCTTCTTTTATATATATATACATACATACGTATGTACGTACGTACGTATGTATGTATGTATGTATGTATGTATGTATGTATGTATGTATGTGTGGGAAAGAGAGAGTAAGGAGAGAGATAATCTCATTTAATGAAATGCCTTCCTGTTTCTTGTTTACTGATGTGTTCTCCCTTTTACAATTTAAATACTCTTCTATCTCTTCTTTTGCAACAAGAACATTCTGGAAGACAACTAAGGCTAATCACATTCTCTTTAAGACCCAACTAAAAGTAACAGCTAATTGCCCCTCGAATCAAACCCTAGCGTCTTAAAAACGCCGTGTGGAGTAAAGGTAAAGGTAACACCTGAATATTATTATCTGTAGTCCTAGAATGCATTCGGCTGGTTATTCGGTTTCCATGACGTATAGGGGGCCGAGATCCCAGCACTCTCGCAGAACGAGGGCTGGTCCGTTACAAGGTTATTCCTTTACAGTGCTGTGGATTGGAGTAACGTCAAATGAAGCGGTTTGCTCCAGAATGGCTTCAGGAATAGAAAGTACGATCTTGACAATCGTAAGTACAACATCCCTAACCAATAGGTTACATGCCTTCACGTGATGTGTGAAATACCCATCTTTGTTTTGTTTATTTGCAAGACAGACTGCCACAGAAATTATGAAGAAGGCAGATACGCCATTAGATAATGGCACTCCGTCGGTTGCGACGACGAGGGTTCCAGATGATTCAATCGACGGAACAGCCAGTTCGTGAAATCAACGTGCAAGTGGTTGAGCACTCCACAGACAAGTGTAACCTTAACGTAGTTCTCGGAGAGATTCAGCGTGACACAGTGTGACAAGGCTGGCCTTTTGAAATACAGGTACAACAGAAACAGGAAGAAAGAGTGAGAGAAAGTTGTGGTGAAAGAGTACAGCAGGGTTCGCCACCACCCACTGCCGGAGCCTTGTGGAGCTTGAGGTGTTTTCGCTCAATAAGCACTCACAACACCCGGCCTGGGAATCGAAACCGCGATCCTACGACTGCGAGTCCGCTGCCCTAACCACTGGGCCATTGCGCCTCCATATTAGATTGTGAGATTTTGCATACAGACCGCCTGAAAAATAAAAAGGGACG
>NC_068984.1:14946626-14947197 GCF_001194135.2 Octopus bimaculoides
TACAACAGAAACAGGAAGAAAGAGTGAGAGAAAGTTGTGGTGAAAGAGTACAGCAGGGTTCGCCACCACCCACTGCCGGAGCCTTGTGGAGCTTGAGGTGTTTTCGCTCAATAAGCACTCACAACACCCGGCCTGGGAATCGAAACCGCGATCCTACGACTGCGAGTCCGCTGCCCTAACCACTGGGCCATTGCGCCTCCATATTAGATTGTGAGATTTTGCATACAGACCGCCTGAAAAATAAAAAGGGACGGTCACGGCTTGGTTTCTGATAATTTAATTTTAACATGTTTCTGTGTGCGTGTGCGTGTGTGTGTATGTATGTATGCGTATGTATCTGTATGTGTATATGCATGTGTGCATACACATATACCGATACACACACACACTCAGACATACACGCAGACACAAATACACACACACACAAACATTTTGTAGATGGAAAGTGAAAAGAAGCCCACTATGTGTGTGAGTGTGTGTGTGTGAGTGTGTGTGTGAGTGTGTGTGTGTGAGTGTGTGTGTGAGTGTGTGTGTGTGAGTGTGTGTGAGTGTGTGTGTGTGAGTGTGTGCA
>NC_068984.1:14951592-14955936 GCF_001194135.2 Octopus bimaculoides
GTTCGACTAAGATTCTTCAAGGTGGTGCTCCAGTATGGTCGCAATCTAATGACTGAAACAAGTAAAAAAAAAATATAAGAGAAAAGATATATATAAACTGTATGTATAAGCAGAAAACGGGGGAGGGAGAGAGAATATATGTATGTCTCTATATCTCTATGTCTGTTTGTGTGTATGTATGTATGACTGCATGTATGTATTATGTACGTACGTATGTATGTATGTAGGTATGCATGTGTGTGTGTGTGTGTGTATTTATATGTGTATGTATACATGTAGTCTACATAGTTTCTCCATTAACACTCATGTATGCTTGTAGCATTAATTTACTGTACAGCTATTAACACTCATTCACTCAAACTTTCTCTATCAATACTCGTGTCTGGTTTTATCACGAATTCGAAAAGTCTTGACTGTTTTTTATATATTGCGAAAGGTCTTTATGTGAGGTCGTTTCTGTATTAAAATTTCACTCTTGAGAAATATGATGAACAAACGAATTTAAAAACTTATAACTTTTTCTTTTTTCCTCTCTGTCTTTCTTTTTCGACCAGACTATCAGATGTCCTTATACATCGCTGATCACGACACATTTCCATTCTTTCACCCATTATACACTTCTCTTCCATTTGGGGCAGAATTATTTGACTGAGTCATCTTCCCCTTGTCTTGGAGGTCTGGTCTTCCGTGTGGTGTCTTCCGATTTCTTGAATATTAATCGACAACAGCATGGGTTCATCCGTTGTTTGTGAGTCTTGCGACGTGTCTGGTTCAGCGGAACATATCCTTTCAGCATTCCGCGATCATGTCGTTCACTTCATTGCGTTCTCGAATTATTTCGTTTCGGATCTGCTTCCGCAGTGATATGCACAGAATGGATCTATCCATGGCTCGCAGTGTTGCAGCCAGTTGCTGTTCTTCCTTCTTCGCAGTAGTCCACATATCATTTGCATGTCCCAACCACATGGTTTTGAGATCAGTCCCACTGCGTGGCACCTTCGGCAAGTGTCCTCTGCTATAACCTCGGGTCGACCAAAGCCTTGTGAATGGATGTTGTCGATGGAAACTGAAAGAAGCCCATCATATATGTACGTGTATGTGTGCGTATGTGAATGAGTGAGTGTATGAGTGTGAGTGGGTGGGTGTGCGCGCGCATGAGTCTGTCTATGTGACTCTGCCCCTACAACAGCTTGACAACCGGTATTGGTGTGTTTACGTTCCGTAATTTAACCAAGTTTAAAACAAAATATGTACTGGTGTCGATTCATTTATCTAGAAATGTTTTAAGGTGGTGCTCCAGCATGGCCGCAGTCTACTGATTGAAACAGGTAAAAGATGAATTGAAGATATAATTCGTTATAAGAGCGTCTGACGACTGACCCCTTATAACAACCTACGTCGGTAAGAATTAGATATTTAAACTAAGGGAAATAACTCAAGTGTGACCATGGCATGAACTTAGATAAATTCAGAGGCGATTATTAAATGACATCTGTAAAATATTATTAGTTAAATTGAAATTTTAACTGAGAGAAATGTTTGTTTCCGTCATTCAATAACCACTCCTTGAAACAATTTTTAGATTGAAATATTCTAATGTTTTATCTTAAAACCACTACGAGGGAACCTTTACGTGGTCACTCAGAGTACTAGAAATAACTGCTAAATCTCCTTCAGGTACCATCCAGGACACACTGCGATCATTGTTCTGCGCGATCAGATATGGTTTATTGTAATATGAACACAAGGTCACGAATTTTGAGGAAGGAATTTTATGCATCTGATGGACCTCAGAATTTTATTGTTGCTTATTGACGGTAAGAAACTCTCAAGAAAGATGAACGACAGAAGGTCTTCAGAAGAGAAACCCACCCGAGGCTAGTGTTTCCGCCCTTAACTTCTTACACTCTAAAGGGGCAGGGCCGCATCCAGGTCATAACTTCTGGGTGCCCATCTGCTGACACTTTTAGCCACCTGGATACTGGAGACGTGTGCGTTTAACCCGCATGGTGATTTGAAACAATGAAATTAATGATAGTAGCGTTCTCCCGCGATAGACTAAAGCGAATTTGAACCCAAAACGCTAAGATGGATGACTAAATATAAAAAAAGGTACTTCACCAATTTTTCCACTCCACCTCCCTGTCTAGAAGCCTTACAAAAATGATATCCAGTTGTATACGTCATTCATTGATCTTTGAATCAATGGAGGATTGTATTTCTGATTATAGAAATCTTGGAAACTGTTATGCCTCAACGAACATCTTTATTATTAAATCACTCGTAGAAATACCCGGTGTTGTTCGGGATTAAAATAGCATAGTTTGTATATACATTACAGTTATGTCGAAACAGGTGATACGAGAAAGTTCAGCGTCGGCAATAAAACATTTGTGGAGTAAATAATCAGTTAATTCGACTAAGCAACATGTCATTCGTCCGTTTGGAATATTCCAGGCCCTAACTTGCCATGGAAAATTGGAGGTGAGGATATGTGTATGCCTTTGCTGATCTTGAGAAATTCCCATCTTGCTTCTGTCTTGAGGCAGCATTTGATGTGAAGCAGCATGGCTTTGCTAATGTTGGGAAAGTCTCATCTCTCTTCTCTCTTGAGACGCCATTTAACATGCTGCAGCATGCATTTGCTGATCTTGTGAGTCTCATCTCCCTTCTGTATTGAGACTCCACCTGACGTGTCGCACCATGCTTTGCTGATCTTGGGAAAGTCTCATCTCCCTTTTGTATTGAGACTCCAGTAATTTAAGGGTAAATATGTAATTGTAAATACCTTGCAACCTTGCAACAGCTGCGATAATTATGGACAGGTAATTGAACGGTAAATGTGCATTTTTATATACCTTGGACCTGTCACCTAATTGTTTTTAGTCATGAGTTTCCCCTCCAGCCGTTCGTTATGTCAGTCAACACACATACACTGATACACTACTACGCTGTCATGGCGGTAAAGACGGAAAGTTGCCGATGCGTAACGTTGTTCGCATTAGGATATAAATTATTCATTTATTTATCACAGTAGAATTAAAAGTGAAAGAATAATAGTGAAACGATATTATATGACATTACAATGTAGATCTTATTCTTTAAATTTTGACACGTAATATTGAACCAGTGCCAATGTCATATTGTTTTAATCCAAATGAAAGGAAAATTACATGTTGACACTCACGGCGTCTGATACTATTACCTTGTAAAATTTGATTTGATTTGGTCGAGCCGTTTGAGAATGCATAGAGAACAGACAGACAGACAATGAATTTCATATATATAGACAAGGAAGCCAATTTGTAGACAGAACTTACAAACCCCGTTTGAGCGTATAAAGCTCTAGAGGAAAATAGCTCGAGTGAAAAAAACTGGAGCCGCTTTAGGATAGCTTTTTCTAACGCATGACCGCTCAGTGGCGTGGTGGAAATCCCATTGGTTAGTAATAAAGGCTTATCGGTTGTATGTGGGCCCCCTAGCGGTCATACGTACGCATGCATGACTGCACGCACAACGTTTTTCGATTGAAGGAGAAATGTAAATAGTGAATTTAAATAGACGGCGTGCAAAAAAATTTTAAATAAGTAATGTTGTAGGGAGAACGTACAAATACCGTAAAGACAAAAATATTAGCGCACGACAAAATTGAAATACACTGATGTCAATTTTTAGGTAGTTGTGGCAAAACTGAATTTAAACACACTGGATGAACAAAAATTTAAAATAACTAAATCATTTTTCAGGGAGAATGTACAAAAATCGTAACAACAGAGATTTTTACGCACAACTAATTGAAATAAACGGAAGAGAATTAGTAGACAGAAGTTAGTAACTGTGTGAGTCAAAGAGAAAGAGAGAGAAAGAAACAGACATAGACTAAAGGAGATGAACTATTACAGAGGGTGAGAGAGAATATGTGTAAGCAAGCGAAACAGAGAATGAGCAAAAGAGAGCGAAAAGAGAAATAAACAGAGAGAGAAAAGAGAGAGAGCCGGTTGAAAACTGCAGAGGCTTTTGGAGAAAGACCCGTGTAAAACACCGTTTTTCCCGGTTTCTCGCTTTACGCGAGAGCTCTGGGCAAAATGCTATAGTGCATAACCATCCTCGGCATATAAGTAATGTGTGTGTGTGTGTGTGTGTAAAGTTTGGTGAAAATCGGTTGAAAACTGTAGAAATGCATACGAGCTACACACACAGACACACGCACGCACACACAGACACACGCACGCACACACACAGACACACGCACGCACACACACATACACATACAGCCATCCTTTGTTATATATATATATATATATATATATATATATATATATATAACGGCCCCACTTTAGTTCA
>NC_068984.1:14955985-14957948 GCF_001194135.2 Octopus bimaculoides
GTGTGTGTGTAAAGTTTGGTGAAAATCGGTTGAAAACTGTAGAAATGCATACGAGCTACACACACAGACACACGCACGCACACACAGACACACGCACGCACACACACAGACACACGCACGCACACACACATACACATACAGCCATCCTTTGTTATATATATATATATATATATATATATATATATATATAACGGCCCCACTTTAGTTCAGAAAAAGCAATAATTTCTTTCACAAATAGACGCGATTTACATAAAATTTAATATATTAAGGGGATTGTCCCCGCCATCTCTTCACTTCTACCTGATATTTGACTCATCATTTGTCATAAATTGTACCAGAAGTGGTTAAAAGCTGGAGAGGATCAACACTTTTCCTTTGCTCCGTATGAATAACAGCTAACAGTTAACTGTATGCTAGTTCAGAGACACAAATGAAAAATACCATCCAAACTGTTAAATCATTTGAGTTCTGACATTAATATAGAACTGACAAATTCCCCGAGGACATCTTTAATGGAGGCAACCTAACCAAGTCACTGAACTTTGACAATAAAATCAACCAAGAATTACGAACAAAAGAAGTGTTATAAAAGTCTTGAAATCAATGAAGGTAAACAAATAGAACATTCCACAGTGACGGATTTAACACATTGTAAGATTATCCATAATGAATCTTAACTCAACACATAAGAGGGAAACAATAAACATTGCAATAATCCTTGCAGCTGTAAGATACAGTTTCAATGTAATAAACTGAAAGTTTCAAAAGATCCAAAGGTTAGGTTCACAAACAAGAACACTGGTGACAAAATTCAAGATACATCACCCAAAACCTGAAACACACCGTGTTTATATCGCTAGAGGAAATGGCGAAGAAGTTGTCGCGTAACTAGAAATGGTTTATAGAGCCTTCATTGTTGAACCAGATGTTTATCACCAAGGAGAGATAGACTTCTTATTACTGTTATAAAACATGACAAAACTAAGTTGCTGCATTTAAAGTGGAAAACTCGCAAAACTATATATAGTAGGGAGAATTATTCTAATCACGTGTGTCTTCAACACACGCGACCACGTTATCATTAAACACACGAGTGGCTGTGTAGTAAGTAGTTTGCTTACCAACCGCATGGTTCCGAATTCAGTCCTACTGCGTGGTACCTTGAGCAAGTGTCTTCTACTATAGCCTCGGGCCGACCAAAGCCTTGTGAGTAGATTTGGTAGGCGGAAACTGAAAGAAAGCCGTCGAATATATGTGTGTGTGTGTGTGTGTGTGTGTGTGTGTGTGTGTGTGTGTCTTTGTGTCAGTGTTTGTCCCCCGCCACTGCTTGGCAACCAGTGTCGGTGTGTTTACGTCCCTGTAACTTAACGATTCGGCCAAGGAGGACTATGCAGATGAGTACCAAGCTTAAAAATAAGAAGTGCTCGGGTCAATTCGTTCGACAAAAGTTGTTCAATGCGGTGCCCCAGTATGGCCGCAGTCTAATGACTGGAACAAGTAAAACATTTAAAAAAATAGATGAGATATCAACCTTCCACTTAAGAAAATACACACCTCAGAGGAATGAACCAAGTAACAGCTGCAGAGAATTAAAAATGGTACGATTCTTTAAGATATGCAAAGACATACAAATGCGAAAACAGCAACGAACGGTTTTGATATCTTAATACAATATATGATATTTGGGCTTTGTCCGCCGATGACTGCTGGCCAACAAATAATTAGCGTTAAAAAATTTTCTAAGTACAAAGGTCGGAAAATAACTACACCGAAAATGGGAATTGTGAGCAATGAAACTAGATAGAGAGTAGAATAGGAAATGCTAGAGAAAAATATTAGAGATGAAAATTGCACACACACACACACACACATCCAACGCATTGAGTTTTCTAACAGTTAATGCTTGCACAATGTAAAATATATTTTTCTACTGCTGCATTACTATATATATATATATATATAT
>NC_068984.1:14958365-14968365 GCF_001194135.2 Octopus bimaculoides
GTCGCTTAAATAAGTACCAGTTACGCACTGGGGCTGATATAATCGACTTAATCCGTTGTCTGTCCTTGTTTGTCCCCTCTGTGTGTAGCCCCTTGTGGGCAGTAAAGAAATAAGATAGATAGATAGATAGATAGATAGATAGATAGATAGATAGATAGATATTCAGTTTCCGTCTACCAAATCCACTCACAAGGCTTTAGTCGACCCGATTGCTCTAGTAGAAGACACTTGTCCAAGGTGCCTCGCAGTGTGACTGAACGCAGAACCATGTGGTTGGGAAGCAAACATCTTACCACACAGCCACGCCTGCTCCTAGCAAACTTCTTAACACACCACAACAACAACAACAATAATAATAATAATAATAATAATAATAATAATAATAATAATAATAATAATAATGATGATGATGATGATGATGATAATAATAATAATAATAATAATAATAATAATAATAATAATAATAATAATAATAATAATAACAACAGCAACAGCTACAACTACAACTTCAAATTGGCAGAACTGTACCAGGAGTATGATTTGCACTAAAAGAAAACTAATGATAGCTATTGATCGATATATATATATATATATATATATATTTATTGATGATCGATATCTTTGATTTACCTATTGAAACTCTTTCTAACATAGTTCTACACTCATTTTCATGTCTGAACAAAATTGATTTCTCCTCTTTGTTTGCACACTCCCGACAACGGCACAATTCTTTCATTTGTATTGCATTTACCGACAACTATTTCATCCACAATAAAAATGAATGCTCCCTTTGTAGAGCCAAATTTAGCAGTTCATTAAACAACATGGAAAGAATCGGGAAAAGGCGTGGGTATGAATGGTACGGTGTCTTGATTATCTTGATGCAGACAAGACGAAGATACTACAAGACGATAACTGCATTTATCAGATGCTTCAGTTCTAATAAACACGTTCTCACGTGCACACGCGGGCGATATAAGAATATATGTTCTTTATATCACCTTTATATTGGCTAGAGTGGAGGCGCAATGGCCCAGTGGTTAGGGCAGCGGACTCGCGGTCATAGGATCGCGGTTTCGATTCCCAGATCGGGCGTTGTGAGTGTTTATTGAGCGAAAATACCTAAAGCTCCACGAGGCTCTGGCAGGGGATGGTGCAGAAACCTGCTGTACTCTTTCACCACAACTTTCTCTCACTCTTACTTCCTGTTTCTGTTGTGCCTGTAATTCAAAGAGTCAGCCTTGTCACACTCTGTGTCACGCTGGATCTCCCCGAGAACTACGTTAAGGGTACACGTGTCTCTGGAGTGCTCAGCTACTTGCACGTTAATTCCACGAGCAGGCTGTTCCGTTGATCGGATCAACTGGAACCTTCGACGTCATAAGCGACGGAGTGCCAACAATATTGGCTAGGTTAGTCCACATAACCCCGTTAGGAGCACAAAGCCAGCTTCCCAGCTTCTCTGTCTTATATCCTAGTGTTAGATAAATAATTTAACGAAGCAGCTGGGGAAAAGTATTTACATGACTCACTACGATTACTGTTACACAAGGTTAAACGCTCTCAATCACGGCTCACAGTGAATTGCTTGCCAATCAATTGCTCACTGTACTGTATTATATAGCAATGTGTCAGTCCACTTTTAGTCACTTGGGGGTGGACGGAATCCTTCCACAACACTCTGGTGTGTGTATTCTCCCCTAGGAGGAACGCTGGTCCGTCGCAGGATTACTCAATTTTTACAGCTGAGTGGACCGGAGCAACTTGGAACGGAGTGTTTTGCTCAAGAACACAACGAACCGCTGGGTCTAGGAATCGAAACGACAATCTTACGATCATGAGTCCAACACCCTAACCACTAAGCTATGCGCCTCCTCATTATCTTTATATTACGTAGAGGGAAAATTCCAGTTCCAGCATTCAATCTTCGAAAGAAGAGAGGTCGGTCAAAAAGCCAAACTTGCTCTCTTCAACTTGTTTTTCGTGACTACCCCCTCCCGCGTCCCACTTCTACGGTCATGAAAGTTGAGTAATGACCGAAAGAGTGCGAATACAAGAGGTTGAAATGGGGTTTTTCCGGAGGATCTATGAAATAATGTTACTCGACAAGATGTGCAGCATGGAGTTCAGGGAGTTTCTTTAGGTCGGGTTGCTACGGAAGTCACAGCTCCGGTACCGTGGACATGTGGTTAGAATGTAACGAGAAAGAATCACAACACGGATTCTTCAAGCCGAGCCAACAGGCAGGGGCCCTATGAGATAGCCTAAGAATGGAATGGTTTGATAATCGTCATCGTCTAGTCAGGTGTCGCACTATGTGATGCTGTGGTCATCACGATGTCTTGGGGTTAATTCACCCGGTTATATCCACCCCTATCTCATAAATTTGTGACTGGGTATCAAAGATCAGAATGAATTATTTCACCAACGACAGTGACGTAGTAGACGCACGTGGTGCCGGATTAGATGTAGCTAATAGTATTTGGTTCCCTCCCGCTGCGTTCTGAATTTCAATCTCACTATGTTCAAATTTGATTTTCCTTCCTATAAGATCAATAAACAAGTACCAAGCATGTATTGACACCGATTATGTCCTCTCTGCCACTCTCTGACCTATTTGTGGCCTTGTGCCAATCACAGAAATCATTACTTACTCATGAAAATCTATGTAAAAATCAATATAAAGAATTTATTTACGGAAATAAAGGAATATTGCCAATACAGTTTGTTCGATATAAAATCCAATTATAAAGGATGTAAGGTTACACCTAGAATTTCAATGTCGACAATATGCTTAGAGTAAATAAATCACAAAACGGAACTAAATTTAATAAAGATTGAAACAAAAAATAATGGAGGCCAAAGCGAAAGATATATGAGATGCAAGTTTAATTTTGTTTCTACTGCAGTTAAATTTCGTTTTTCATTCGTTGTATTTTATAAGAATTTGCTAATACCGCCAACAATATCATTATCATGTTATATTATAGTTACATTTTTTCGATGTTATATCTCAGTGTATGACAAACAAATTATGAACACTAATAGTTAAAGGTGCAGATGTGGTTGTGTGGTAAGAAGTTTGCTTCCCGACCACATCACTCCGGGTTCAGTCCCACTGCGTGGCACTTTAGGCAGGTGTCGTCTGCTATAGTCTCGGGCCAACCAAACCATTGCAGGTGGATTTGGTAGACGGAAACTGAAAAAATTCTGTCCTAAGTGAAAGATAAAAGATATATGTGACCTATAACGTAGGCACAACGACACCCATTTCAGTGGAAGTATTTAGTTATTTATTTTATATTGCCCTTGGAGAATTACGACTCGTTGATTACAGATTTTCCAGCCAGTCATAGGGTCGCGGCGTTACGGTAAAAGTGTAAGGGGTTATTTGTAACTTAGTGCAGAACAAACACTATAAAGGTCTTCGCTTGAAAATCACCAGGTTTTCGTTGCTTTTATTTTTTTCTTGTCGATATTTACATCCGTTGTTGATATCCGTCGGCGAAAATTACATACATATAGAAGCACACACACACACACACACACACACACACACACACACATACACACACTCACACATACACACACTCACACATACACACACGCATTTGACAGGCTTTCATATAGTTGCCTTCTATCAAATTCCATTGGTCTTGTGGGCAGGCATTCGTTTATACGTTATATTTGTATACAAGAATAACAAAATGAACTCAATCCAACTGAAATTTAGCTATCCATAAACGGATCATCTCACCCCAAGAATTTGTTTGAAATACAAGCCAAGTGGCAACAATGAGTTCTAGAAATTTCACATTTAATGCTAGCTAATAACATTAGCTACAAAACTTTGAGTAATTATTTCAGCAAAGAAAAGTCGATAGAGTAAGTAGAAGATCGGATAAAAATACTTTGCAATATTTATTTCACTTTAGATCAGAAACTAAATGCTAATAACTGATCTGTTAGCTAATAACTGACTGTTGGAAACCTGTAATTAACGACATTATAATCCGCTAATAGCGATATAAAATATATGACTATACACTTCCCCTTAAATGTGTGTCCTTATGGCTATGCTAGAAATCATAGATTATTATTATCATATGTTTGACCTCAAGAGACAACAAGTTAGAAGTTCATGTTGGTGTTATGCCTAGAGTGTCATAGATTTGGTTTTGCACATAGTATTGTTCTAGAGAATGTTTAAGAAAACAAGAAAGTTTGTTTTAAAATTTGAGATTACATAGCCAGTATTTTAGGTAGGATATGGGCAGTTCCCATGAGCACTATCTTTTGAATTTCTGCCATTTTGGGGTTTCCTGGTATCTGAGCTAGGTAGCAATCAGCCTCCTTTTCTATCATTCCTAGGGCACCTATGACAACAGGTATTGTTTTAGTCTTCAGGTTCCACATTTTGCCAATTTCTATTTCAAGATCTTTATACTTGCTCAGTTTTTGGTAGGTCTTGACAAATACATTTATATCGATTGGGACAGTCATATCAATGAGGAGGCAGGATTTTTGTTTGAAGTCTTTCAATATAATATCTGACCTATTCGCATCTATCTTTCTGTCAGTTTGAACAGTGAAGTTCCAGAGGAGTGAGATGTGATCATTTTCAAGCACTGGAGATAGTTTGTGTTCTCACTAGTTTTTATCATGGGGCAGATCCATGTGCACTGTGCTGCTCTATCATGCCTGATGAGATACTCTGTAGGCGCAAGAAGCATGCACAAGATGACAACATGATCAATGGTTTTCATCTTGTTGTTTGCATACACGACATGTTGGGCTACTGCTGTTCTTTAATATATTGATCTGGTAGTTTCTTGTAGGTAGGAATTGATCTTGGGTTGCTTTGATAAACCCTTCTGTTTCTAACTTTAAGCCAAAAGACACTAACCATTGATGAGTAAGCACTTTGTCAACATCGGCACTATTTGTTCTCTCTGGGTATTTGCCATTGAGAGGTTCTTCTTGCTATTTATCATTAAGAATATCTAAGGCGGCAGTTTTAGCAAGGGTTTTCATACGCTTAGCTTTTTCTGTGCTTGTTTCCAGTACGCCTCATTCTGGAATTTGTTTGTAATTAGAATTCACTTAGATATTCCTTTGCCTGTTCTGTTACTGAGTATGATGCTTTCTTGTTTTCATGTTTTGAGACAAGTTTTAACATCCAGCCAGCAGAGTTTTTCAGGTAAGTGTTTAGGCCAATTGTGGCAATCTTCATTATTAATTCCAGTTATAAAAGTCCACGGCCACCCTCTTTTCTTGGCAGGTGAAGTTGTTCTGTATCTGCCTTAGGGTGGTGCATTCTATGAGTGCATTCTTAGGGTGGTGCATTCTATGCATTATCAACAATTTTCGTATTTTCCTGTTAAGATTACATATTTCAGTAATTGACCAGTAAATGATATTGAAACTCTAAGTTACGATCGATATGGCTAAAGTATTGATCGCTTCGATCCTGTTTCTTGCATTCAGCTCTGTCTTGAGTATTACCCTTGCCCTGCGATAACATTCTCTTCGGATCCTTTCCCGCATCATTAAATCTTCTTCTTCTTCTTCTTCTTCTTCTTCTTCTTCTTCTTTGGTTTATTTATTTGCTTTGATGGTCCAGTCTGTAAATACTGGAAAATGCCAACGAATCGTTACATTTTCACCCTCAGTTACAGCCTCTGGGTGTGTTTGTACCATTTGTCAGCAGTTTTGATTTTATAATGCCGACACATTATCCAATGTAGATATTGGCCAACTCTGTCACGTGTTGATTTGTACTTTACAGGTGTTAAAACCTTACACCAGAGATTAAGTGGTCCACCGTTTTAATCACATCGTCAGAGTATCGGCATTTTGGGGTCTACTCCATTTTTCATCACATTGGCTTGATAGTTCCGGGTCAATAAGTTCCGATCTTGAGCAGCCAAAATAAAGCCTTCACTCTCTGCCTTTAGCCCTGAGCTCCGTTGCCACTGATAGGTGTGCTTCTGGTCTACATCAGCTTGTTTGCTACGGGCCACACATTTCCCATGTAGAAGTTTTTGTTCCCGCCTATCAGCCAATTGTTCAAACGCATTTTGCTTTGCTATTGATTTCACATTCTTTGCAACTACAGTTGCTACACTTCCACCAAGCTGTTCAACCTGGGAATTATACATAAACTCGCTAGCAAATTTTTTACTCTCCTTATCATTATTATTATTATTGTTGTTGTTGTTGTAGTTGTTGTTGCTGTTGTTCTTGTTATTATTACTATTATTAATTCATGTACTACACACAAGTATACAATATCAAAAAAATATAACTGTAATATAACATGATAATGATATTGTTGGCGGTGTTAGCAAATTCTTATAAAATGCAACGAATGAAAAACGAAATTTAACTGCAGTAGAAACAAAATTAAACTTGCATCTCATATATCTTTCGCTTTGGCCTCCATTATTTTTTGTTTCAATCTTTATTAAATTTAGTTCCGTTTTGTGATTTATTTACTCTAAGCATATTGTCGACATTGAAATTCTAGGTGTAACCTTACATCCTTTATAATTGGATTTTATATCGAACAAACTGTATTGGCAATATTCCTTTATTTCCGTAAATAAATTCTTTATATTGATTTTTACATAGATTTTCATGAGTAAGTAATGATTTCTGTGATTGGCACAAGGCCACAAATAGGTCAGAGAGTGGCAAGGAGGACAGAATCGGTGTCAATACATGCTTGGTACTTGTTTATTGATCTTATAGGAAGGAAAATCAAATTTGAACATAGTGAGATTGAAATTCAGAACGCAGCGGGAGGGAACCAAATACTATTAGCTACATCTAATCCGGCACCACGTGCGTCTACTACGTCACTGTCGTTGGTGAAATAATTCATTCTGATCTTTGACACCCAGTCACAAATTTATGAGATAGGGGTGGATATAACCGGGTGAATTAACCCCAATACCTGACTTATTTAGAGATAGGCACCCTCTTGTCGGGTGACACATGAGGCAGACAAAGCACTCTAGCAGGATCGGTCAGCTTCCATCCTCAGGGCATCGTTCCAATGGTAGGTTTATCAGCTGAAGGTTCCTATCGGTCAAATGACGCCAATTCATATTGGAACTTTCTCTGCATCAATGCCGTTGAAGGTTCAACTTAAGGAATTGGTTGGTGAGCTAACTTGCAGCGAAAAGCATTTATATGTTCAAATACGTGCCAACGTATTTGAACTTATCTAAAGTTTCTTTATTAACAATATATTAAAAAAACGCAAAAATTAAGAAATTTCTTTACTCAAAACAACAAAAATGTAAGAACAAGTTACTAATCCCCTATGTAATTCATAAATTCGAATACAAACGTGAAATCTTTAGACATCATGTCTTCAAATGTTGTATCGGCCATATAAAGTACACTGTCTTGCCAGTTCTCCATACACCTACAACATGGAGCCATCGTAGTAAACTACATTACACAGCAGAAAACAAAGGTTAGTGAGAAAACTTAGTTGACAAGATATTTATAGCCTAGAGACTTCAACGCAGATATCAATTATTAACAATTCTAGCCATACTCGTAGCACTGTATAATGCTAAAACATACACAAAAACAATATGCAATGGTTACAAAGACAAACATTTACTGCTGAGTTATGTATCTAACGGTCAAAATTCAAATTCTGGTGGTAATGTCTACACCAATCTCATTGATATTACCTACTATAAAGAGAAAGCAACACACTCCAACATCACTTCATCCTGAAGATGGGACTGTGAAAGTTTAGAAACTTTAATGATGGATTTAAGAAAGCAACTGCTCAGAACAAATTTCGAGGAACTTTGTATGCAATTATAAAATAATTTTTTTTTAAATGATCAAAAAAGGAAACTAGAGCGCAATCGTGTCTTTAATACAACGTATATTCACACAGACGCACTCACTCACTCACACTTCATGTACATATACTATACATATACATGCATCTATACAAATATACCAACACACACAAACACACACATTCACATACACACATATACGCACACACACACACATACATATGCAAATATATATATATACATATATATATATATATATATATATGTATGTATGTATGTATGTATGTATGTATGTACGTATGTATGCATGCTTGCATGAATATATGTATGTATAACAAAGAACAGAAGGAACAAATAAGCACAAAGAACACGAGTTTTAAGAACTAAAAGAAGAACTTTAGAAGACTTAACTGGAATATTCGACACAAGAATGATATACAGCTCGAAATGTAGAGGCCTGTGTTTAAATATTCTTTGATTATGTTACATCAAAGTCAGCAATTTTCATTGACAAGTGTCATTACTTGTATAAAAATATAATAAAAAAAAAAAGAAAAACAGAGAATAAAATACAAAGAAATGTATCAGAAACGTTTCTCATTAGGCCGGTTGTCTTATCTGTGATACCACTTTTATTAGTATATTCACTAATAGCACGGTAGATGTTACTGAAGTCAGCGTAGCGGTTCAGGTTCTAACTGCCGACATGATCGTATTTTTGTCTCGGATCTTCCCATCATGCACTTCTTCCTCACTAACGATTAGTTTTGTTTTTTGTTTTTTTTCTTTCCTTTTTTTTTTTAAGTCGGAATGAATTCTCAATATGAAGAGGTTTTGCATCGTAATTTCTTTTCTTTCTTTTTAGCTTTGTTTTGTTTTGTTTTTGTTTTTTTTTTATTCTGTATTAATGTTTCTACCTGTTATTTCCTGGCTCTTTGATTTTCTTTCATTAGCTTTATATAAGCAACGAAACATCCAGAACGTTTAGTGTGTATTTAATAGCATCAACCTTGTTAACCAAGAAGTATGTACGATGAAGAAGAAGCATATGAAGCGAGAGAAAAAGATTTCCACGCAAAACTAACAGACAGATAAATTGTCGTTGTTGTTGTTGTTGCAGTAGTGGTGGTGGTGGTGGTGGTCGTCGTCGTCGTCGTCATCGTTTCTATTGCTACTGCTGCTGTTGTTGTTGTTGTTGTTGTTGTTATAAACAGATTGATTGATTCCTAGGTCACCCGACGTGACGGACGTGAAGCCAGATGACTATGTGGGTGGATGAATGCAGAGGAAGATATCAGGCTGTGGTCGTCGTCGTTGGTGTTGTCTAGTTCCAGATCAGCAATTACCAAGCAGACTTATGATAAAAAAAAAACAAAAAAGAACATTCTTCAGCCATAACTGTCCCATCTTTTATTCAAATAGTGTATCTAAAACTACCTTCTCCAATATGACCCACATTTAAAAAATAAACAATCGAATGTGATCTGAGATAGATTTGACTTCTATGTCTAGTAAATCAATCGACCACATAGAGGCTCCCACTTTGGCTGAATAAATAGGTAAGATAGTAGAAGGAGAGTTGGTTATGCCTTAACTGTACTAGGTTTTCGTAAATCCATATCCTGTTGCATGCAGTCTGTTTTGCCCGCAAGCAGAATTGTTAACTCTATTTGCCTCAATTTTTCTAATTGTAAATTAGATGCTATGGACAGATGACTTGGTGATAGGGCATCCAGCTGACTGGATAATTAAATGAACGGTTCGATAGATAAGAATTCCTATCTGAAATTACGGTGGTTTAAAAAAAACGACCTGCGGCAAGATTGGCTTCATTAGGTTGTAAAACGCTCAGTTTAGTAACCAAAACGTGTTGGAGAAAATAGCATACACAATAATAAAAATTATTAGGATTATTTGCAGTCGCTTATTAGGCACGTAGAATTTGGGAGCCACATAGTCGCAGCGATTATGTGAGCCACCATCTAGAATCTGTAGATATACGTTTTTGTTTGTTGCTGTTGTTCTTGGTTTTCATACAATGGCCTAAAGGACTGCGACTATAGAGACAAAAAAACATCACATTTTGAGTTTTATAAACAAAACTCTGTTAATTGTAATAATGGCGTGCAACATTTTCTTTTCTTTTTCGTTCGCCATTTCTTTTTTTC
>NC_068984.1:14971551-14972293 GCF_001194135.2 Octopus bimaculoides
GTACACGGTAGAGTTATTTCACTGTATGGCTTTTAACCTGGCTCTTATAGTACAGGAAACCTATGAAATCCAATCAGAAACAAATACTTCACTCTAGATACATTCACACGGAATATTTTATTGAATACAATTGTGTGTTTGGAAAGAGAATGTGACATTAAATAACAATAAAAAAAATGATGAGCACGAAGCAGTGTTTACTCAACATATAATCATATGTGTGCCAATAGAAAATGTAATAAACGGTGAGTTTTTAATAAAACGTACTTTTGTTGCTTTTGAAACATTTGAGAATATTTTCTAGATATTTCTGTAATGAAATATAATAGTTTCTTCATTAGTTGTTCAATAAACTTCATGTATCACCATAGTTGCAAACACAAGTCCACATATATCTTTGGTTACAAGAGCATATGTGTCTGTGTGCTTGTGTATATGTTTGTGTGCATCAGTGTGCATTAGTCAGTCTTCGTCGCATTCTTTCTCTCCCTCTCTCTCTCTCTCACTCTCTTTCCCTACCCCACCCACAGTCACACTGAACACTGAACACACACACATTATATGTATATATATAGACAGATCGAAAATGAAAATAAACAGAAAAAGTCAGTAGTATTAGGTTGACGGTCAGTTTAAGATGGAACAAAAAAGAGGGGTGGGTAACGTCTCAAGCATGGCTCTTCCTCAGAAAGAGAAAAGGTCCGGAGAGTATTGCCGCTCTCTCTCTCTCTCTCTCTCTCTC
>NC_068984.1:14972677-14973507 GCF_001194135.2 Octopus bimaculoides
CTCTCTCTCTCTCTCTCTCTCTCTCTCTCTCTCTCTCATTCTCTCTCCCTCTCTCTCATCCTCTTTCCCTTCTATCTACTGCCCACACGTGACCCGTGACTAATTTTCTCATCTCTCTGCCTTTTCGCCACCGGACGCTTGGCATGCCGGTCAACATTTTCTTCTATCTTGCTATTTCTCTTTCCATATCCATTAAGGATTTCTTCTAGGCGTTACCCATCATCCTCGTGTTTGGCCGAAAAGCTGTATTTATTATGTCTTCGTCTATCGTTTCCAAATTACATTTGTTTACTTTCGTACCTCCACCCTGTATTGTTTTGTTTGCTCGAAGCCCTAATTCTCCGCGAATTTTGCTGGTGCCGGCGATATACAAAGTTCTCAGTCTTATCGTTAAAGGCATGAAACTGAGTATTAGTATTTTGGGTCGATAACTGATGAAGAATTAATGTCCTTCTGTGTCTGTCCAATGTGTACATTTTGTAGTATTTAATGCATTATAGATAGATAGATAGATAGATAGATAGATAGATAGATAGATAGATTATCTTTTATATTTTACTTATTTCAGTCATTAGGTTGCGGCCATGCTAGGGCACCACCTTCAAGAATTTTAGTCGAACTAATCAACCTCAGTACTTATGTTTTGAAGCTGGTACTTATTCTGTCAGTCCCTTTTGCCGAACTGCTAAGTTACGAGAACGTAAACACACCAACACCAGTTGTCAAGCAGTGGTGGGGGACGAGCAAGTACAAAGACATACACACACACATACATATATATATATGTACATATACATACATACATACATATATATATATATATATATATA
>NC_068984.1:14977759-14980514 GCF_001194135.2 Octopus bimaculoides
CTTACCTCAACATAACCCCCAACTCCATATATATAAACCCAAAATATGATTCCAACTATAATTCCACTAAAACATCCGATTCTTAAATTTACCACAACGCACAGCTGTACCTCTTGTAGAAATAGAGAACGACACAGACGATACCCCCGGGCAACACGATAATTATCATGCATATACATGTGTGTGTGTATGTATGTATGTATGTACAGGGTGTCCACAAAGTCTGAGTACATGGAGTAAATAAAATCATAACATAAACAATTAAATATAAGAAATAATAATTTTTCAAAGTACGTGTTAATCCCCATGTACCCAAACTTTGTGGACACCCTGTATATTACGAACATTACTTGCTAGTTCAACTACTGCGATCATCTCTCAGAAAGATTTTAGAACTAGCTTTTTAGCTCGTTGCAAAAATCAGCGATTGGATGTCGTTTGAATTTATATATATATTGCGAGCAGAGGCAAGCTATTGCCATCTCTAGCAGACGAAGTGTCCAGTACTGAAGAGAGGCAGAAATAGCCCGAAACCAGGACTTGTCTACTCGTCCCATCGCTAGAAGGTGGTAGGGGTTCGTTCCCTTGCTCGCAATCTATCGGATGCAGCTGTGCTAGAGGAGATTTCGTCTTGGAGTTAAAAAGTCGCAGTTAAGTCCGTTCGAACGGAACAGTCATGTTGAAGTGGTTACGAACATTACTTGCTTTATATATACCGTATATACTCGGCTATAAATCGCACTTTTTTCCCTGAAATTTTCACATAAAATTGGTGGGTGCGACTTATAAGCGCATCCTATAAAAAATCTTCAGATATTTTCTAGTTACACGCCACGTCTGAAGTTCCGACACTTGTAATAACCGAAAAAGATAAAATCCTACATTATAAACAACGGTTTCTAAAATGCATGGACTTTTAATGGGATAGCAGTTGTTGTTAGTCATCTTTAGCTTACTGAGAGCTCGGTTACCGAACAACAACTATGTCGGCGCGATTCTTAATCGAACTTTGCACTCCAACATCAAAATAGTCTCTGCGACCGATAGTCGGGTCATTGATAAAATTCCCGATTTGAACTTTGTAAGTCTTCTAGGTGAGGGCATTTTATAGTCGAATATATACGGTGTTTGTGTGTGTGTGTGTGTGTGTGTGTGTGTGTGTGTGTGTGTGTGTGTGTGTGACGTGCTTCCATAGAGTTTCCGTCGGCCAAATTCATTCGCAAGGCATTTGTCTGTCCGAGGTTATAGTTGAAGACATATACCCAAGGTGCCGCGCAAAGGGACTGAACCCAAAACTGAGTGGTTGCAAAGCAATCTTCTTAACCACACAGCCATGCCTGCGCCTATATGTAATCCCTAGATATACAAAAGTAACAGTGATGATCACGGCTGGAACGCCTTTGTTCATTGATTATAACTTACCTGGGGTTGAACAACAACACCATCTACATCTGTAAACTAAATTACGCTATTGTATGCAGTACTGCATTAGCATTATGACAACATCTAAATACTGTTGTACCACAATGTATTATTCATTTTATTGAACTGTTTTCAACGACATGGTTAATCACATCTGTCTTTGATCAAAATGTCGAAAAATCGAAGCTGCAGAAGGACATTTAGAGAATAACAAATTGAAACAAACGGAGAAGGAAACTGATACAACAAAATATTTAATGGCGGAAATAAAAGATTTAACAGAGAAGGAATTTGGATTTGGTGATTGAAAGAGAACGATTAGAGCGTACATAAAGAGGAGAAATTGAGAAAAACACTTACGTTCCAAAGAAGCGAAATTTTAAACCAGTCGTTCTCAACCGGGGTCCGTATGGTCACTGAGTGGGGCCATATAAGATATCGTTGTTAAAATTTATGTGTAATAAACTGGTTATGCTTCTACACTTCTCAAAATATTTAAACAATTTTTATACAATACATTTTAAATTTGCAGAAGATTTGGTGGTGAGGGCAGTTTAGCTTAATGGTTTAAAGCATCGCGACGCGTAATCAAGGATGTGTGAGTTCGAGTCTCATAGCCGGCCGCCAACACTTTTTTTCTGCAAAATAGGGGTAGCTTATCCTGTTCATGCTATATTATTAGCATTATCCTGCGTTTGAGAATTTAAAATCACTTCTTTAACTTTCTAAGACATCTCAACGCTTCTAAAGCAAACTTCGTTTGTTTCTTTACGTTCATCGTAATTTGGATTATTCCTAATAATGTTTAATCAAAAGCATATGATAGATTTGAGACATCGAATGGCTAACGGGGGTCTCGGCACCTGCGAAAAATAGGAATCAAAGGGTTCCATGGGCAAAGAATGTTTGGGACCCACAGATCTAAAGGAAAAGATGGAAGCCATCAGAAACTTTATACTCCTGCCCCTGCTACGTCTCTTACCACTGTCCATTCTGTGGTCGGGTATCCATATACCCGACAACAAATACCCTCCATATATCTTCCTGTGGTCGGGTATCTATATACCCAACAACAATTACCCTCCATATACCCTCATGTGGTCAGGTATTCATATACCCAATAACAAATACCCTCCATATACCATCCTGTGGTCGGGTACCCATATACCCGACAGCAAATACCCTCCATATACCCTCCTGTGGTCGGGTACCCAAAAACCCAACAACAAATACCCTCCATATACCCTCATAAGGTCGGGTATCCATATACCCAACTACAAAAAGCCTCCATATACCCTCCTGTGGTCGGGTATCCATATACCCGACAACAAAA
>NC_068984.1:14980559-14981881 GCF_001194135.2 Octopus bimaculoides
TAACAAATACCCTCCATATACCATCCTGTGGTCGGGTACCCATATACCCGACAGCAAATACCCTCCATATACCCTCCTGTGGTCGGGTACCCAAAAACCCAACAACAAATACCCTCCATATACCCTCATAAGGTCGGGTATCCATATACCCAACTACAAAAAGCCTCCATATACCCTCCTGTGGTCGGGTATCCATATACCCGACAACAAAACAATAAAGGACGATTGCGGCTGGAACACTTCTGAACGTATGTCCGCTTGTTGAGGACAGACCTAGGGTTAAACAGCAGCGACAGAATATACGAGAAATTTTTAGGTTAAATTTGAATTCCTTCTTTGCTTTATCAGGTCGACGAATGTTCCCGAGAGTTTACCTTGACAAGGGCTTTGTGCTTCTCATGGAATGGTTCTGGGAGAATACAAAGGCAGTTTTCCATTGCCTTCTTTGGGAGCATTTGTTTGTTTATTTTTGTTATTGTTGTTTTAGGAGTGATATTTTTCGAACTTCTTTTTTCTCTTTGTTTTGTCTTTTTTTTATTTTTTGTTTGTTTTTAACAAATTATCGACTAGGGCCAACTTTGCATTCTGATAGAATGAGAAAGTGAAAAGAAAGAAGAATTGATCCCTGTACATCATACGGTGTCTTATCCATCTCGATGGGACAAAAGACAAAATTAACCTCAGCTAGATTCGAACCAGGAGTGCAGAGATCGGCGGGGTGGTGAATATACCACAAACCATTCTATTACTATCCGACATGTTCATGATACTGCCAACTCACCAAGAGAGTAATAAATCTGAAACATGCTTGAGGATGTTACACTAGAACAAATGTAGGACATTCTATACAACGCTCTGACTTATTCTACCACGTCGCCGCTTTTCTGGTTAAATTAAATAAGAAATTAAATAGTTTAGAAGATATACTTATATCTAGGAGAGAATTGTCTTTATCTCACCATTATTTTCAGTGAAATTGTTTTCTTATGTGTCTTTATCTAAACTAGTGTTTTCATTGTCCGAATTTATGTGGATATACCTTCTGTTATAGACATAATTAGCATTGTAATGTCTTGGCTGACGTTTTACGTTACAAATAAACGTAATAGCCATCACTATAGTCTGAAAGACAGCTTTATTGAACTCCGTAGTGTTAGCTTTCTATATAGCAATTCGATCTGCCAAAACGAAATTAGCTTCTAAGAGTATCAGTATAATCGATGGAAGATCAATATTCTAAATGGGCTAGCGAGTCTAATAGTAAAATATTGTCACTTCTGTGAGAGAAATATTTATATACATTTATATTACATATATATATA
>NC_068984.1:14982051-14987464 GCF_001194135.2 Octopus bimaculoides
ATATATATGTATACACTTTAAAATCAGTGAACAAAGTTCCAGCCACATGCCTGCACTTCTGACATTCAATAACAGTTCCAGGAAAGTTTAGTGTGGTTTCGTGGTTTGTTTTTCTATTCCGTGAAGGCGCGTGGCTTAACAATCGTAAGGATATGAGTTCGATTCCCGGCGGTGCATTGTCCTCCTTGATCAAGATACTTTATTTCACGTTGCTCCAGTTCACGAGTAGTACCGGAAGTGCAAAGGGGCCAATCATCTCACGTTCTATGTATGGGTGCCTGTGGAGTGATCAGCCACTTGCATGCTACTTTCACGAGCACGCTGTTCCCGTTGATCGGATGAACTAGAACCCTCCTCGTTGTAACCGACGGAGTACCTGCTTTTGTTTTCTATTCCATTAATACTTTTTCCGATAATCATAAAGATGTATTCGAAGATTCACTTGAACAAAGGACAGAATGTTTTGCGATATTTAATTACGGTCCATTATGCTCTGAGTCCGTATCTTACCAAGGTTAATTTTATCTTTCAGAGGTCGATAAAATAAAGTACCACTCAAGTACTGAGCGCCATGTAATCGATTGTCACATACAACACAATTCGAAATATTGTGCCAATAGCATATATCAAAGGGTGGTGAGCAGACAGAATCGTTAACACGTCGGACGAAGTGCTTAGCGGTAGGCATTTTTTCTGGCTCTTTACGTTCCGAGTTCAAATGCTACCGAGGCCAGCTTTGCCTTCAACTCCTTCGGGGTCGATAAAATAAAGTACTACTCAAGTATTGAGGTAAACCTTGAAACGAACTGTTCAGGGGTAATGTGATCTCGGTCACGTATTTATCATAGGAACTGGGTAACCGGCCTTATGAGTTATGGGGCTCGAGAAAAATAAAATTAGATATGAATACTTTATCTCTCATCAACGTATCTGCCATTTGAGGATTCTGCTCTTTCCACAGTCGTAACCCTAGCCCCATTTCTAAGCCGAGCAGAAGTGAGCCATTTGTGATTTTGAGGTGGCCTATTCCCCTGTTTGAGATAAAGGAGGTACCATTGGTAAAAAAAAATACCTTTCTAGCATTCGTTCTAGTTTATTTATTTTGTTCTTTGTAATTACACCAGATCTACTACATGTATATATCGTTATCCATACATAAATCATTTTTAGCACTGATTAGTTGACTAATGTGCAGTCTGAAATGGGTCTACATTTCACATCTGGCTAAGTCCTTTTACTAGCTATCATGGAGGCCTATGTTTCCCATTTGGCCTGCATATATTATCAATTACATTTCATGCCTTACCTGGGTTTATTATTGGTTGAAATGGAACCTACCTTTCACATAAAGCCACACCTGCTATCAGCTGAAATGAGACCTACGTTTTACATATTGCCTCGGCCTACTATCAACCCTAGTAAAATCCTATCTTAAACAGCAACTCACTGCGAGACACATTATCATGAATCTTCTCCTAAACGTTAAATCACCTAATTACTTTTCCATATAGATTCAGACACAAATTTAATCACAGTGAATCTCACAATGCTGGCACTCCGTCGCTTACGACGTCGAGGGTTCCAGTTGATCCGATCAACGGAACAGCCTGCTCGTGAAGTTAACGTGCAAGTGGCTGAGCACTCCACAGACACGTGTACCCTTAACGTAGTTCTCGGGGATATTCAGCGTGATACAGAGTATGACAAGGTTGACCCTTTGAATTCCAGGCACAACAGAAACAGGAAGTAAGAGTGAGAGAAAGCTGTGGTGAAAGAATACAGCAGGGTTCGCCACCATCCCCTGCCGGAGCCTTGTGGAGCTTTAGGTGTTTTCGCTCAATAAACACTCACAACTCTCGGTCTGGGAATCGAAACCGCGATCCTACGACCGCGAGTCCGCTGCCCTAACCACTAGGCCATTGCGCCTCCACGAATCTCGCAATACAATTTCATTAAAAGCAGAATTAGTAATTCGGCTTAAATAATTGTTAGTCACGGTTCCAGCAAATTTTGATGGGAAGAGTAAGTTGATACCATCAACTCTAATATTTAACTCATGCTTTATTTTATCGACACCGGAAGGATGAAGTGCAAAAGTTGACATCAACGGAATTTGATCTAAGAACGTCGCAAGCCATTGCTTCCAGCGCACCACCGATACTCCCGGCTCGCCGCTCTAAATCCGGCTTTAGTAATCCTTTCTAATTTTGGCACAAGACCAGGAATTTGAGAAGAAGAGATAAGTCGATTATATCCTTTTCTACTCTAGGCACAAGGCCCGAAATTTTTGGAGAGAGGGGCAGTCGATTAGATCATCCCCAGTATGCAACTGGTACTTAATTTATCGACCGCGAAAGGCAAAGTCGACCTCGGCGGAATTTGTACTCAGAACATAACGGCAGACGAAATATCGCTAAGCATTTCTCCTGGCGTGCTAACGTTTTATTATTTCTTTATTGCCCACAAGGGGCTAAACACAGAGGGGACAAACAAGGACAGACAAAGGGATTAAGTCGATTACATCGACCCCAGTGCATAACTTGTACTTAATTTATCGACCCCGAAAGGATGAAAGGCAAAGTCGACTTCGGCGGAATTTGAACTCAGAACGTAGCGGCAGACGATATATCGCTAAGTATTTCTCCCGGCCTGCTAACGTTTCTGCCAGCTCACCGCCTTGATAAGTCGATTATATCGATACCAGAACGTGACTAGTATTTTATTTTATCGGATTTGGAGCTCTATTGTACTCTGCTGGTCTGTTGCATGCTAACTCAGATGAGCAGTCGATTAAATCACCCCCAGTACCTAAATGGTACTTTATGTTATAAACGCCGGAAAGATAAAAGACAGTCACCTCTGCGGGATTTGAACTCATCACATAAAGATTCAGAACAAAATACGATGCATTTTCAACCTTGGGCTAAATAGCTATGTTATTCTAAATTCGAATTATACCGAGATCATCTTTGCCTCTCTCTCTCTCTCTCTTCAGAGTTGATAGAATAATTACCAGTAATATTCTTGGGTTGATTCAATCAACAATGCACCTTTAGTACAATGAAAGAAATTCTTACTTTTTATTTTCAGTTTTTAGTAACTCTTTAATGAAATATCGATATATAGGCGTATTGATTAATGAAGACATCAATAAGCTCTCACACACGTAGATAGATAGATAGATAGATAGATAGATAGATGGTGGAATTTTCCAATTCAGACTTCACATAATGTAGTATTATGGAAAATATCCATAATTGCTTCAATTTCCTGAACTTTCATGAACCTTTACTGCTGTTTAGTATTAAACAGATAAATACGTCTTGTCTCTCCCCATTTTCTTTCTTGTCCTGTCTTTTTCAATAAATAAAAGTGATCGCTTTAAGTTTGTATTCATTTATAGGAAATTTAAAAGGTCACTTCATAAATATAACTAAAATTAATTGTGTATAATTTTATTTTATTTTCCTATTTGCCTACAGAGAAAATAGATTTCTCTGGGTTTGACTCTTATTATAAAGCAACATTAAATTCACAATAAGTGATTTGAGAATTCAGGTTAAATAGAAAAATCAAACATGGAATATTCAAGATATATTAATTCACAGCAGCTTATAAGACTGTGTTTGTGAAAATGTACATCGACAAGTCAATTAGATAATTTTATGTTGTAGAAATGTAATGGGGAATGTACGTTGATATTTTTCCTGTCAACTGAATTAAACTGTGCTATGAAGTGAAATTTATGAAAACAAATAAATGGTTATCGTGCGAACAAAAAGCCAGTTAAATATATTTATATCTACAGGTGGAGATTCTGTAGAGGCTGTGCCGAGTAGAATTTTAAAATGCTATTAAAATAAGAGCTGATGCATAATTGCTACCAGAATAAAAACAAAAATGAGGAACAAAGAGAAAGCGACTTGCTTGCATCGAGCGAATGACATTTAGTGAGAAACAGAGAAACAAACAGATTATTCTGTGCCTTAATTGGATAATTAATTCCACAGATTACACGTCTCTGATTGGTCAAAACAACATTCTGGGACAAAAGCAAGTTGAAATATCGATAGCCAAAATGGCATCGCTACAAATTTGGTAAATGACTGACTGAACTTTTCTTTCTGAACTGTTTAGTTGTTTTTTAACCCTAGGTTCTGCTCTAACCAAGCCGATTACTGCCTTCAGTCCGTACGATAAACCCGTGTTTTATTTTTGTTGGCAGCAGCAACAGCAGCAGCAGAAGGCGGAAGCGTTGTTGTTGTTGTTGTTGTATACATTATTGCTTTAGTTGTTACTATTATAATGCTGTTATATTTTTTAATGATTTCACTTCAAAAAGTGGAGATCGATTTCGTGACGGAGGCTACCTTCCATATCATTCCTGATCGGACAGATCTTTGATAAACCGTGACAAATCTGTCTTTTATTTTATAGTTGTGGTAGCAATAATAGTTGTTGTACCTCGATAACCAATAACTGGCGGTCCCTCTAATTAGGGCCCTCTCAACTGCGAAGTTGATGAATAAGGAACATAATGAAAGGGGTTTTCAATGCATCGGTCCAGGCGCCTTTTTGAAAGCAGTGTGTATATATATATATATATATATATATATATATATCCTTTATGCTCATCTACGAGAAACGTTTTTGAGTAGGCATAAAAAGATCCTATTTTATTATGTTGGCTATAAAACCCAATGATACCAACAGTTTTATGAGGTTGTGCCGATATAGTGTAGGATGAAAATAGTAATAATAATAATCCTTGGATGGAATTTATAAATATTTTAATGCATCGCTACGCGCGTTTCCACAAATCACATGTTTCTTACGATCATAGTCCGTATTCCTGGGGTGGTTATAATACACTCCGTAGTATTCATGGACATCGGATGGATCATAGTTCATGTGTTCATTTCATATCGCCTGATGAAATGAACACCTAAACTATGATCCATCCGATGTCCATGAATACCACGGACTGTATTATAATCACCCCAGGAATACGGACTATGATCGTAAGAAGCATGTGATTTGTGGAAACGCGCGTAACAATGCGTCAAAATATTTACAAATTTCATCCATAGATTATTATTATTCGGTGAGCTGACAGAATCGTTAACACAGTGGGTGGAATGCTTAGCAGTATTTCGTCTGTTTTTACGGAATTCAAGTTCCGCTTAGATCGACTTTGCCTTCAATCATTTCAGGGCTGATAAATTAAGTACCAGTGGAATACTGAGGTCGATGTAATTGACTCATCCCCTTCCCCCCAAAAGCTGCCTTTGTAGCAAAATTTGAAACCATTATTATTATTATTATTATTATTATTATTATTATTATTATTATTATTATTATTATTATTATTATCATTATTATTATTATTATTATTATTATTATTATTATTATT
>NC_068984.1:14987777-14993331 GCF_001194135.2 Octopus bimaculoides
TGTGTGTGAGTGAGTGTGTGGGGGTATGAATGTGTGTGTGTGTGTGTGTGTGTGTGTGTGTGTGTGCGCGCACATGTTTGTGTATGCACGTGGGGATGCCAAAAAGTGGCCTGAAACGTTCTCTGTGGGACAAACCTGTTGTAGTTCAGGTTTCCGCCGCTTGAAGTCACTTGATGCGACCTTCAGGTATCAGTCTGCTGTTCGGCGGCGTCCAGTGGTGTCATACTACCACGTGATGAGTCTTTGTTTTGCAGTGTTTCTTCCTGTTCGTCGATTTTTCGATAGTTGAAATGAAGGAACAGAATGCTTCCTTGAAATTCTGTTTTCTGATGGAGAAAACGACCACGAAAACAGTTGTCACGCTTCAGACAGTTTACAAGGACACTACTATGAACAAAACACAAATTTTCGAGGGGCTTCCACGCTTTAGGACTGGTGCCTTGTAGCTTGAAGACCAACCTCATTCAGAACGACCGTCGACCTCCCGAACGAATGAAAACACCGTGAAAATTTATGGACTGATCTTGGAGGACCGTCACTGAACAATTGACGCACTTGTTGATATGACTGGTGTGTCCTGGAGCTCCCGCCAACGAATTTTGAGCGAGGAATTGCGAATGAAATAAGTTGCAGCAAAAGTATGGACCTCGCTTGCTCACGGAAGATCAAAAGCACGACTGAATGCATGTCGTGAATTGAAAGAATTGTTAGAAGTTGATCTGGACCTCGTTTCGAAGGTCATCACTGGTGACGAAAGCTGGTGCTACAGAATTTACAGATGTGGAAGAGGTGAAGGAAAAAATGATGGAGGCGTTAAGAGGCATCACTTCGCAAGAGTTCCAGCACTGTTTCGAATAGTGGAAAACGCGCCTGGACCGATGCATTGCTTCAAATGGAGAATACTTTGAATCCGGTAAAAGTTTAAACACGTGAAACTAAGTGATTAAAATAATATTGCCAAATTCCGGTTTCTTTTGGGTACTCCTCCTCTCTGTGCATGTGTGTGTGTGTGTGTGTGTGTGTGTGTGTGTGTGTGTATACATGATTTGTATGGATGTGCATGGGAACATATATGTGTACAGTAATCACTCGCCATATCGCGGTTCACCTGTCACCCCTTCAGTACATCGCGGATTTTTTCTGGCTAATATATGCAAATTTATATAGCGGATTTCTGCGGCCGATAAGTATTTATTGTTTTTTTAGATTTTAATTATTTCTGTGGTACAATAAGCATTTTCACGCCTAAAAATTAATAAATTTATAGTTAAAAATACAGTAGTGCACTGTATACACATTAATTAGAATATATTAAAAGAAAATACGTAGTGTGCCATAGATGAGTAAAAAAAGAATCGTACATACTATATGGAAAACGAAAACTCAGGAGGTGAGTGTATGGTGTTGTTTTGTATTTATAATAAAATAGATATATACAAATAAAAATAATTTTAAATATATACAGAACAGTGCAGTATCTACTTCACGGATTTTCACGTATCGCAGCAGGGTTTATAGTTTTGGACGTGCACGAACATTCTCACATCCGATAATTAAAGAATCAATCAATGGAGAACGTAGTTCGTTACAAAAGTCCAGGGCTAATGTAAGGGAGACAACAATTACTTTTTCCTTATAAGTTACCTCCCATGATATGTATTTTTTTTTTCTTTCCTTTTATTTCTTTTCGAAATTCGTGTAATTTCGTGTATTCTCTTGCAAAAATGGATATGAGTACCAACGTTCCAACGTAGTAGGCATGAAACCATTTTATATTCGAAAACAATATACGTATATCAGGTCATCCCATAAGTTCTGTCCGAATTTTGAATAAAGAAAACAAGTGATCAAATGTTATATTTAATTGAAATTTAATCATCAATGTACTTTCCCTGATTATCTATGACTTCCTTCCATCTATTTACAAGCCTTTTAAACCCATCAATGTAAAATTCTTCTGGTTTCAAAGCGAAGAACTCCGAAATGTCAATTTCGACCTCTACCTGGCTTGCAAAAGTTACGTTACCCAAATGATTCTGTAAACTACGAAACAAATGGTAGTCTGAAGTAGCAAGGTCGGGAGAATAAGGTGGATGAGGAATATTTTCCCAGCCAAGCTCTTCGATCTTCTGTGATGTGATCTTTGCAGTGTGGGGTCGCGCATTGTCCTGATGAAACATCACTCCTTTTCGATTCATTAAAACGGGGTTTTTTTTCTTCTAAACTTGAGCTTTGATAGTTTTATTAGGTGGTAACAATTCACGAAGAACCTTTTTCCCATGAAAAAGACTTTTCTCAAGTTCCAAATGTGAATTTTTTTCTGTGTTTTCTACATCCCAAAGATGGAGTCTTGTATCTTTGTTGGAAACCAGCTCCCTCCTCAGCGGAAGATTTATAATAATTAAAAAATAGAACATACATACATAATGCGGTACTTAAAGCTCTTGTACTCTGACTACAAATTCTCATTTGTACACATCACATGGGTGCATTATGCTACGCCACTACAAATTTGCCCAAAATCTTAGAAATGCTAGGTTTTTCGAAGAAAAAGCAAAAGAAACAGGTGTGGATTCTCTATAAGCGGCACAGTGAAGATTTGTAAGACATTCCAAAGATTTTCCACCTGATATTCTCTAGATGTACTCCTTTGAGTGTGTACATTGACACCTCAACCAACACATCATTTCAACCACACATCTACAAACACCGAGAACTCTTTCAATTCAATGTCTTATTGCTTTGTTAGCGAACGGTTTAGAAACACCAAAAAAAATTACAAATATATTTATATCAGTTAATTAATTTTATTGTACCGTAATAAAGTAAATGTACGTGTTGTTCTTAACTATATAAATGTTATAAATTTTTTACAGATGTCCTTGGGAACATACTGGCCATTCCTTTTGTTATCACCAAGAAATTTGGAATTGATATGGGAGGCAACTCTTGAAAAGTTATTTCCCTTGTTTTAAAATTGCTTAGATGAATGTTCATTATTTTCGTTCAAGACCTTTTTCAGCGTATTCATTTTCACTACCACTTTCGTGGACATTTACTAATTGGCCTTAGTAGACGTTACCTAATTGCCTAATGATCTATAATCCTGAGATTCACAGAAATACCCTATAGATTGAAGTATTAATAAAAAATTCAACGAAGGAAAATAACTCAATATGCGCATGATATGGATTGAAATGTGGAGGCGCAATGACCCAGTGGTTAGGGCAGCGGACTCGCGGTTTCGATTCCCAGACCGGGCGTTGTGAGTGTTTATTGAGCGAAAACACCTAAAAAGCTCCACGAGGCTCCGGCAGGGGATGGTGGCGAACCCTGCTGTACTCTTCCACCACAACTTTCTCTCACTCTTTCTTCCTGTTTCTGTTGTGCCTGTAATTCAAAGGGTCAGCCTTGTCACACTGTGTCACGCTGAATATCCCTGAGAACTACGTTAAGGGTACACGTGTCTGTGGAGTGCTCAGCCACTTGCACGTTAATTTCATGAGCAGGCTGTTCCGTTGATCGGATCAACTGGAACCCTCGACGTCGTAAGCGACGGAGTGCCAACAACATGGATTGAAATAAATCTTGAATAAGATGTGCTGTGCGCAAGAAAATCTTAATGATTTGAAATCTTCCTGTTATTTGGAAGAAAAAAAAGCAATACTTGATGGTGTTCGTTGGCAATGTAAAAACAAAACGAGACAATTTGGAAAACTATTTTATTAAAACCAATTTCTTTTAAATATAAATCGATAGAATTCTTTGAATTGAGGTTAAAAATTTAAATTGCAATTTCACTGCACTGTTGCTAGCTATAACTTCATTTAGTAAGCTCACAGGATAAGGAATTGGATAACTTTCTCACGTACAATGAATGAAATTCTTCAGCAGTAATAATATATTTTATAAGGCCTAGGGTCAGCTATCTTTTGGGAACAGGTACCTGTTAATTCTGGAAACCTACTTAGCATCATATCATCATTTTTCTTCGTTTTAACATCCACTTTGCCATGCTTGCATAGGTTGAATGGAGGTTATTGAAGCAAATTTTTTTATGACTGGATGCCCTTCCTGTCACCAACCCTCGCAGCCATGTTTCCACAAAATATTACAAACAAAGGACACCACTTGCATGATGGTGACACACGTTTACAACTATCATGTGATATCAAGGTAAGGGGACAGTAACACACACACACGTGATGAGGTTATTTCAGTTACCATGTATCAAATCCACTCACAAGGTTTTGGACAGCCTAAGGATATAGCTGAAGAACCCAAAAACCATATGGTTTCAAAGCAAACTGATTACCCCAAAACCAGGCCTGTACCTATCGAAGGAATTATTTAGCACTCATCTTCATTAACATAAAAGCTGAGATGTCTAAGTTCAATTTCTGTTAGCCTCAATTTAGCTTTCATCCCTCAGGGGATAATGAAATGGAGTACCAATGAAGTGTTGGTGTTGATGGTATCAACTAACCCCTGCCCTCAAAATCGCTAGCCTTGTGCCTAAATTAGAAACCAGCATTATTCAGTCTGACTCATGCACTTAGATGACCAAACTCTCAGGAAAAAAATGATGCAATTACAAAGATTCATCATCATCATCGTTTAACGTCCGCTTTCCATGCTAGCATGGGTTGGATGATTTGACTGAGGACTGGCGAACCAGAAGGCTGCACCAGGCTCCAACCTGATCTGGCAGAGTTTCTACAGCTGGATGCCCTTCCTAACGCCAACCACTCCGAGAGTGTAGTGGGTGCTTTTACGTGCCACCAGCATGAGGGCCAGTCTGGGGTACTAGCAACGGCCATGCTCAAATAGTGTTTTTACGTGCCACCTGCACAGTTGTCAGTCCAGCGGCGCTGGCAACGACCTCGCTCGAATGTTTTGATAGCAGCTACATGGCCCCTTCTATTTTGAAGCCAAGTTTTTAGGTGGTTCAGTAGAGTTGCAGTAATTGTGCAGCTGGAAATGTGAGACTGAAGGAGATTTTGCTGCCATTTCTAGTCGGTCAAACAACAATATAGAGCTCTCCCTTTGGTTGCAGGAATGTGTGTACTTAGTTGAAGGCGACGAGCTGGCAGAAACATTAGCACCGCCAGGAGAAATCCTGAGCAGTATTTCGTCTGCCACTACATTCTGAGTTCAAATTCCACCGAGGTCAACTTTGCCTTTCATCCTTTCGGGGGTCGATTAAATAAGTACCAGTTACGCACTGGGGTCGATATAATCGACTTAATCCATTTGTCTGTCCTTGTTTGTTCCCAGTGTGCAGCCCCTTGAGGGCAGTAAAGAAATAAGGAATAGTGTGTGCTTAGAGAGATGAGCTTATATAGGTAGCTACATTGAAGGGGTTTACCAATTACTTCAATACACCTCTCAATGATGATGCAGAAACAAAAGTTGTGCATTTCAACAGAAATACTGTAACAAAAGGGTTAAACACAAAAATAAATAAATAAATAAATAAATAAATAATTGAAACAAGACATTTTTCATTGAAATATGGAACATTTATGAACAAACAGTATCTCACTATGTACAA
>NC_068984.1:14993341-15000339 GCF_001194135.2 Octopus bimaculoides
ACAAGACATTTTTCATTGAAATATGGAACATTTATGAACAAACAGTATCTCACTATGTACAAAAATGGATGAAGGCCTTCAATTCCAGTTTACTAATAAAAACTCATTTCACTTCACTTCCTTTTATCAGCTGATTTAGCAGAAATGGCCTTTGGGTTGTAGGCATAGGTCTTCTGAATTGGACCCATACCAGCTTCTTTAAATTTAAGAGCATCAACTTTTTGTCTTTCTTCCATTTCAGCAGCAGTTTTGGCGTTGTTCCAACCTGAAAAAGAAATCAATATTTTATCAATAATAACTAGAGGTTCAATGATTGAATGATTAATCATCATTAGATGAAGCATTTTTGCATGTCAACACACATCGACATCATACAACTTGGATAAAAGCAAAGTACCAAGTTATCTAGCAGAGAGTATTTTTTTTGTTTGTTTTTGTGTGACTCTGAATATCATCATCATCATCATCATCGTTTAACGTCCGCTTTCCATGCTAGCATGGGTTGGACGATTTGACTGAGGACTGGTGAAATGGATGGCTACACCAGGCTCCAATCTGATCTGGCAAAGTTTCTACAGCTGGATGCCCTTCCTAACGCCAACCACTCCGACAGTGTAGTGGATGCTTTTTACGTGCCACCAGCACAGGAGCCAGTCAGGCAGCACTGGCGATTCAATGTAGAAGGAAGGGACTTCTGTTTTGAAGATGACATGAACAGCAATTTTCACAATAAACCCCTGCACCTATTGCTATTGCTTGAGGTAAGTTCTCCTTAGTAAGTAAGGTTCACTGAAGATCTTTCATCTTAAATTAGTAAGTCATCATCCTTCTTCTTACTGTTCAGATATTACTGCCAGAACCACTGACATTGAAGTCAGTTCAGTTCTCAAGTGAAACCCAAATACACACCAAGTGGTTTAACACCTCTACCTGGTCCTCGGTGGCTTGTTGTGGAGTTTACTTTGGTGCACGAATTTGGACCAGACACCTGGTACAAGTGCAGGAGTGACTGCACAAGACATGAGTTCTGTCCCTTATCAAATTACATTTAAAAGGGAACAGTTCTTCATACAAATCATACACTAAAAGAATACTCACTTTCTCTGAATCCTTCAATAAATCCCTTCTTCCGGATGCTTGTCTGGTCGTGTTTAACAAGCATTGGAATATTCAAATAATTTCGGATAGCTGGGATCTTGAGAAATAAAACTTGGATCAGTGAAAAGGTGTTCGATGTAAACCAGTAACACAGCATAGCCTGGAAAAAAGCAAACAGAGACATACATCAAAGGTACCTATGCAATAACGGTTTCAACTCTTTCACTACACATTTTTCCTTTATGGAAAAATTAAGCTCTGTAATTAACAACAAGACTGTCAACAACTTGAAATGGGAATCTAACTACTAGTTTCATCTTTCTTTAACCCTTTAGTGTTATGACAGTTTCCTCTAATGTGCTCTGTCCCCTACAGCCCTGCTTCATCAACTCTATTACTCCCATTTACACAAACTTGCCCTTCTTGATCAAAACGAATTTACAACAAGCATAACAAATTTTATGCAATCTCTTAATATAATAATGAGCGTAGTGTTTTTATATATATTTGTCCAGAATCATGCCAGATGTAGACGAGGAGAGAAAATAGTAATTCAGTGAAGGAGAAGTAGTGAGAGTAATAGCACTGACCGAGAGGGAGTGAGAGAAAGCAATAGTAATGAGAATGGAAGGGGTGAAAAAAAATCAGCGTTTCAACTCTGTGTGAGCATATGTGTGTATGTGTGTACAAGGGAAGTATGTGAATGTTTGTGTGATTATTATGTACCTTATTTTGTATCTTATTTATATATAAAATACTACAATAAGCCATCATTATTGATGGCACGTGGTCAGCTAGTAGTAAAATGTTGACAGCCAGGTATTAAGAACTAGAGACTGAGCCTGGTGCAGCCTTCTGGCTCATCAGTCCTCAGTCAAACCGTCCAACCCATGCCAGCATAGAAAGTGGATGTTAAATGATGATGGTAATACTGATATAGTAGCATGCGTTATGAATTAATGCTTCTATCTCTTTACCAACACACATACTCAACACAGCAGTGACAGAAACATAAAATCTAATTTAATCAAAACAGAATACAAGTGTCAACTTCCTTATTATGCAGAAGGGTTCTTCATCATCATCATCATCATTTAACGTCCGCTTTCCATGCTGGCATGGGTTGGAAAATTTGACTGAGGATTGGCAAAACAGATGGCTGCACCAGGCTCCAATCTGATCTGGCAGAGTTTCTATAGCTGGATGCCCTTCCTAACGCCAACCACTCCGAGAGTGTAGTGGGTGCTTTTACATGCCACCGGCACGAGGGCCAGTCAGGCAATACTGGCAACGGCCACACTCAAAATGGTGTTTTTTACGTGCCACCTGCACAGGAGCCAGTCCAGTGGCACTGGCAACAACCTCGCTCGAATGTTTTTTCACGTGCCAGTAAGGCGACACTGGTAACGATCACGCTCAAATAGTGCTATTTACATGCCACCGGTACAGAAGCCAGACAGCTGCTCTGGCAATGATCACGTTCGGACGGTGCTGTTAGCGCTCCACTGGCACAGGTGCCAGTCTTCCATACACATCTAGGAACATATGATCTTGTATATAGAACAATGGGATTCTAACTCAGATAAAGTTTCCAGTATATCACTGAATGGAATGCAAACAGAGATTTTGAAGCTGTAGAAAAGTATCTCAATACAAACCGTTGGAAATCCTGATATAATGGGAAACAGAACAACAGGCATCAGTCGGAAGGCCCACTTCATTGTGTGAGACATGGTTCCAGCTTTTACACCATCAACACCAAGCTGCAATAAGAGATATTTGGAAATCAGTATGATATAGACATGAAGGCAAAAGACTACTAACTCACAAAATCTGCATAAAATAACGAAACATACATCAAACAAGCTTGAATGAAAACTGCTTGTTTTTACATTTATATACATAGATTCTTTAACACTACTCCTCAACATCTCATTAGAATATTAACAGACAAGAATATATGCTATTTCATGAGAAAGTGGAGAATAAGTTCCACATTCAAAAATAATATTTTCAAGGCATGTCGAATAGATTTTTAATAAAACCCTTAAAATTAACTTGAAAAACAAGACATACAACTGCTGTTGTAAAAGTTTTCAGATACAATAATATCAAAACTTGAATCAAGAAACAAGCAATGTCTGATCAACATTGAAAAGCAATCTGCAAGCGTATTCTTCCTCTAAGACTTTGATCTAATTGACTCCACTCATCACCTCCTAACACTGGAATACATTTACTTAAATCTCTCGTTTCACATCTCTATTGTTCCAGCTACACTTTACATCCTAACTTCTTAACTGTTCTTATATACAAGCCACGGATGTCTATATTATTAACATTTTGATAGCAACCTGAGACTACCTGATTCTATTATGCAAACTTCCTGTTTAAATTGATGTAAGTTTAAACCTGCCATCATCGTTTAACGTCCGCTTTCCATGCTAGCATGAGTTGGACGATTTGACTGAGGACTGGTGAACCAGATGGCTACACCAGGCTCCAATCTGATTTGGCAGAGTTTCTACAGCTGGATGCCCTTCCTAACGCCAACCACTCTGAGAGTGTAGTGGGTGCTTTTACGTGCCACCGGCACAAAGGCCAGTCAGGAGGTACTGGCAATGGCCAAGTTCGAAATGGTGTATTTTACGTGCCACCTGCACAAGGGCCAGTCCAGCGGTCATGTAAATTTATATTACAAACACCAAATCAATACTAAATTCTTCATTACTTTCAAAATTATTCAAGATATCTTTATAAGCCAAAATAGTGAAGAGAGAATCAGAGTAAATGTACAGGTTGGCATAGAAAGTTACAAATGTTTAGAGAATGGCATTCTTGAGTAATCCATTGAATAAAAGAATTTAGATTTTTGCTCTAGAAAAGCTGACAGTCACATTTCTTAGAAGTCTTAGATTTTCATCTAGGTTGTAAGTCGCAGTTTTGTGACCTACAAGCTACATAGCTGAAATTTTGCATGGTGGTACATCTTTTTATGGACATAGGGTATATATCTTTTTTATACTTTCTATAAATCAGGTAAAGCTGGGTATTGCTTTATAATATTTCATACTTTCCCTCTGTCCAATTGTACTTCATCATCATCATCCTTTAACATTTGTTTTCCATGTTGGCATGGATTGGACAGTTTGACCAGAGCTGGCACGCCGGAGAGCTGCACCAGGTTCCAGTCTGATTTGCTTCGATTTTTATGGCTGGATGCTCTTCCTAACGCCAACCACTTTACAGTGTGTGCTGGGTGCTTTTAACGTGGAACCGGCAAGAGCACTTTTACGTGGCACCAGCAGAGGATTCTAGCAAGCCACAAAACTGAATCTAATACGAAGACAAAGTAAGAAATGTTCATACCTCTATGGTAGCTAAGAATGTTGTCACAGTGAGCAATGGTAAAGCATAATAGGAGTCGACCAGAGAGAGATCAGTGAACCACAGAATACCACCAGTGGTCAAACTTTCCACAGGAAGGTTACACATCCCTCGCAGACCAATGAAGACAGATAAGAAAACTGGCATCTAAATAAAGAAACAAAAAACAAAAACTACAATTACAATTGGAAATCAAAAGACAGATCATCAACATCATCATCATCATTGTTTTTAAAGTCCACTTTTCTATGCTAGCATGGATTGAACAGAGTTTACAGAGGCAAATTCTCTACAGCTAGATGTCCTTCCTGTAGTCAATCCTTACCTGTTTTCCAAGCCAGGTAATATTTCCCGATGGCCAGAACACTGAAAATAAATGACACTGCTTGTATGACAGTGATGCTCATTTACAACAACCACATGATGTCAAGACAAGGATACACCCACACACAAACACATACATAGAATAGGATTCATTCAATTTCTGTCTACCATATCCAGTCACAAGTTTTTGGTCAGCTCAGAGCTATAATATAAGACATTTTCCCAAAGTTCCACATGTTGGGACTGAACCTGAAATCATGTGGTTGGGAAACAAGCTTCTTAACATAGCCAGGCCTGCACCTATTCACTCAATGTACTCATTCACTCATCGAATCTACATTGCTAATGAAGCATTCTTCAGACATACAGTGATCCCACTGCTTGCAGCCATGAATTGCATCTTGTCATAGATATATAAATACCCACCAACAAAATCTCACAAATGAAGGTGCAGAAGTATGACTATGTAACTAAAGATTTCATTTCACACCTACATGGTTTTAGGTTCAATCCTGCTGCATGGCACCTTGGGTAGGTATCGCTTAATACAATGTCAAATTGACTAATGCCTTAAGAGCAGAATTTGATAAATGGAAAGTAGGCAGAAGCCCATCATATATATGTATACATTTCACAAATGTATATTGACAAAGATAGGTTTAAAAATCACAAAAAGTGCTGCTTATCCAATGAGGTCCCTGGTGATATTTGCTCTGCACCGAGTTACACAGACACTCCCTAGTCACACTCAACTTTGGAAATACTGTGAACCAGCTACTGCCCCATCAGAAAGCTTTACCAATGAACTTATTGTTCACCAAGTGTGATATAAAATTAAATTTTAAAAAGTGGCAAATATTACTAGCATAAAACCAAAACAAAAAAATAATAAATTTGAAACTGTATTATCGTTAATTTTACATACCTGTGCTAATGGGACAAGAAAGTTCCGAAAAGGTTTTACTTGGTTGCGTTTCATATACTCTATTAGTTCATTGCCAGCAAGTGAAGCTAAGGGGTAAAATAAATAGTACAAGAATTTTAGAAAGAATGTGCCTAGCAATTATCAAGCAATAAACACTCCCAGATCAAACTGGAGCCTGGTGCAGCCCCCTGGCTTCCCAGACCCCGGTCGAACCGTCCAACCCATGCTAGCATGGAAAACGGACGTTAAACGATGATGATGACGATTCATTTAATGCCCGTTTTCCATGCTGGCATGGGTTGGACAATTTGACTGAGAACTGGTAACCAGGTTCCAATCTGACTTGGTATGGTTTCTACAGCTAGATGCCCTTCCTAACGCCCAACCACTCCAAGAGTGTAGCAGGTGCATTTTATGTGCCAATTACATCACACCAGCATCAGCCATGACTGCTCTCTCACTTGGCTTGACAGGTCTTCTCAAGCATGGTGCATTGCCAAAGGTCTCGGTCACCTGTCATTGCCTCCATGAGGCCCAATGTTCAAACGATACTTTTTACATGCCAGTTACACATCACTGGCATCGGCCAGTAAAGTTATGCCTCGACCACATAACAGATACTGCATCAATAAAACTATACATAAAGTATATTGGTTGCACATACATTGTGTATGTGTTTATTTATGTACCTATTTGCTGCACGACAGCATTTGAAAAAGCTCCCTACAAATCACTGAGTGTTAAAGAATAACCAAGTGTCCCAGATCAGGCGAGACAACTTGCTCCGAATGACCTCAGTCATTAACACTTAGCGTCATGTAGGGAGCTTTCCGCAGACACTATCCCACAGAAAATGGACATGTAAACAAAACTCAAACGCTATGTATGTGCACCCAATGTTTACATTACTAGAACTGCTTTTAATTCAGAATTTAATTTTCAACCCTACATTTCACCATATCACATTGGCAAAGCTTTGTAGTTACAAACAGGTGTAGACATGGTTGTCTCGTTAATACTGGACACAGGTATGGCTGTGCAGTCAAGACAGGTCTCAGGTATGGTTGTGTGGTTTTGACCAGGCACAGGTATGGCTGTATGATTGAGACTTGGCACAGGTATGGCTGTGTGAGTAAGACTGGACACAAGTATGGCTGTGTGGTTGAGACTGGACACAAGTATGGCTGTGTGGTTGAGACTGGACACAAGTATGGCTGTGTGGTTGAGACTGGACACAAGTATGGCTGTGTGGTTGTATGGCTGT
>NC_068984.1:15000349-15016156 GCF_001194135.2 Octopus bimaculoides
TGGTTGAGACTGGACACAAGTATGGCTGTGTGGTTGAGACTGGACACAAGTATGGCTGTGTGGTTGAGACTGGACACAAGTATGGCTGTGTGGTTGTATGGCTGTGTAGTTGAGACTGGACACAAGTAAGGTTGTGTGATTAACACTGGACACAAGTATGGCTGTGTGGTTAAGATATGGCTGAAAGGTTTTTCTTGGCATCTACACATTTTTGGGTTCGATCCCACTGTGCAGTACATTGCATTCTTACTGTAGACTCAGATCAACCAAAGTCTTAACAGTGAAATTTGGTAGTTAGAAACTGTGTAGAAGCTTTTGAGATGCACTTCTTCTGCTCCAGAGACCTAGACTTAACAATGCTACCTGGCTTTTGAATACCTTTACTAGAGCACAAATTGTTACAATTATCCTTAGACCAAGTGTCCACTTCAACATTAACTTCCTTCTTTCCTCCAACCACACTCAGAGGACCTGGAAAGGGTTACTGGCACTTCCCTTTCTTCCTTCCAACTCAATGATTGCAAAAACAGAAAAACAAAATCACATCATCCCAATGAAACAACACATTGAGACAGTGTATTTGCCAAACAACTATACCACAATATAAAAGAGCAAATTGGCAAAATCGTTATAGCACTGGATACAATGCCTTGTAGTATGTTCCAACTCACTGCATTCTGAGTTCAAATTCCACCAAAGTCAACTTTGCTTTCATCCTTTCAAGGTCAATAAAAGAATACCAATCCAAAGCAAGTGGATTAATAGAGCAACTGGAAAGACAGGCAAGTTGTCTGGCAGTATCTGTTCCAGTTTTTGGCATTCTGACACCAAGGCCTGTGGCATCATTGGTGCCAAGTTGTATCAGTCCAAAACAAAAGTCTTTCTATACTGATCGTGTGGAGAAGGAAGACTTGCTTGCATGGCCAACTACCAGTCTTAGTTAAAATAAACAGCCATGCCCAGGCCTGCTCATACACGTGTTGATGCATAATCAACCTTAATGACAAAATTTTAAAATAATTATATCATCACCATCATCATTTAATGTTTTTTTTCCATGCTGGCATGGGTCTGATGGTTCAAATAGAACTGATGAGCCAGAGGGTTGTGCAAAGTTCCAATGTCTACTTTGGCACAGTTTCTACACCTGGATGCCATTCAAAATGCCACACTATACAGAATGTATTGGGGGCTTTTTCATAACACCAACAATAGTGAGGGGACCAAATACTCACAAGACAACAACCCCTACTGACCTAGCCAAGTCACCTTTACTACCTTAAAGGACACATTAGATAAAGTCATCTTGGATACATTGTGCCCCACCAAAATTGCAGGAAGGTCATGGCCAGAATGCCTTTGATCACAGATCTGCTCAATTAGAGCTGACCTGGGTTAAATAACTTCAGTTAAAATTTAATTTTAAGCATTTAAATTTGAATATTTATTTAGTGTTGCTGTTTAACCCAAGTCAGGGCTGATCAAGCAGGACTATGCTTGAAAGACATTACATCCATAACCATTCTATCCATTTTGGGTCAACATTATCTATTGTGTCCTTTCCTTATTTAAGACAGTAAAATGTGATTTGAGGGTATTTTATTTGCTATTTCTAACAAGTCAAGCAAAAAAATTGAGACCCCTTCATTGGTTCATTTGAAATTTTATTTTTAATTAACAGAAATAATGATCCTCAAGTTAATTGAAACCTTATGGCAATAAAACATATCAGGAAGACATGTTAAATAAGGGATGGAATTACGTGTTCAACCACTAATAGTGATCTGGGAGAAGCTTACCTTCAACAGGGTTGCCACTCAAGCGAGCATCAGAGAAGTTCTGTTGTAGACGTAGAATAGTAGGCATGTGGTTGCTCATGCTGGTAGCATTCCTCTGAGCTAAAACCACAAGAGGGAACATACACATTCGAACAATAATTGTACCTAAAGAAAATAAACAAATGGAAAAGATTGCAACAGGAATTAGTTTCAAATGAAGAATATGGAACATAAAAGTTCCTCATTCAGAGAATACAAGGGAAAATAAATCTTGAAATGTTTAACTTGAATAAAATCCTTTTACTATTCCACTTCCATTTTGCTGAAGACTGGGTCTTTGGATTTACTTGTGCTACATTCATGGTATTAATATATGCTAGCCATCTGGTTCACCAGTCCCCAGTCAAATCATCCAACCCATGCTAGCATGGAAAGCGGACGTTAAATGATGATGATGATATAACTGAAAAATATGCATCCCTCTCACTTCATAGTTGAGTTGTTAACAAACAAGTACATGTTATGTAATTGTTTCAATTTGGAAACCAAACTAACCTATAACAGCTTAGAAAAGCATCAAAAGCTTTTCCTAAAAGTGTTAAAAAGTGATACTAAAGTTAGCTAATATATTAGTGAAATTACAGAAAATATCCTCTCTCTCTCTCTGTTCAACCGAGCCTGTTTATAAAGGCTCACAATTCATTACTTCATCCATCATTGTCGACGATGACAAAGGACATCAGATGGGAAAAGGGAGGCTAACAAGTACACATCTACTGAATCATTGGCTGTGTAATATCCTTTACAGGTCTTCAACATTCAGTATCTATATCTCACTGAACCAGGCGTCACCAGACTCCTCACGCACTTCTCATGCTGTTTACTTGCCACACAAGAAAAGAAATATTTCTGTTGCTAAAGAAAGAAACAATGATTTACCTAGAACAATTGAACCCCACCATGGCAGACCAACACTGACATGAAGCGTTTCCAAAGCACTTTGTATCAAACCACTTGGTGTCCAGGAGGCTAGGCCCAGGCTAGAGAAGGTAGGTTCTCCTAATGCATTCAATGTTTCTACTGGTGGTGGTGGTAGAGGCGGTGGTTCTGGAATGTACCCTGCAGGTAAGCTGCTTGTTAAGCTATCCTGGAAAGAAATATTATTGTATATTAATAAGAGGTAAGAGTAATATTTAAGTAATTCTGAGCAACAAATATTGAGTTCAAGCATTAAATATTCTGAGGCGTGATTGTGTGGTAAGAAGTTTGCTTCCCAACTACATGGTTCTGGGTTCAGTCTCACTGTGTGGCACCTTGGGCAAGTGTCCTCTTCTATAGTCTTAGACTGACCAAAGCCTTGTGAATGGATTTGGTAGACAGAAACTGAAAGAACCCCATTGTCTGTGTGTCTTTGTGTCAGTGTTTGTCCTCAACCACCACTTGGAAACTGGTGCTAGTGTGTTTACATCCTCCATAACTTAGTGGTTCAGAACAAAAGACTGATAGAATAGGTACCAGGCTTTACACAAAAAAATAATAAGTACTGGGGTTGATTCATTCAATTAAAAAACTCCTCATGGCGGTGCCCTAGCATGGCCGCAGTCCAATGACTGAAACAAGTATAAAGTATAAGACATATCTACCTCTCTGGAAAAACAGTATTATTTTCCACATAGAGTTTACTTTGAATGTTACAGAATCTCAAGAAAAAGAATTTGTAACAGTCTGTGGCAATACATTATTGAACAGAGCAATGGGAAAAGAAGCTGTAGCTATATCAGGGTGGCCGATGTCAGTGCCCCCTGACTGGCTCCTGTGCCAATGGCACGTAAAAAGCACTATCCAAACGTGGTCAACGCCAGTACCCCCTGACTGGCTCCTGGTGGCACTTAAAAAGCACCATCCAAATATGGCTGATGCCAGTGCCCCCTGACTTGCTCCCGTGCTGGTGGCACATAAAAAGCTCTATCCCAACATGATCGATGCCAGGCCCACCTGACTGGCTCCTGTGCTGATGGCACATAAAAAACAGCCACAACATTCACGGAGTGGTTGGTGTTAGGAAGGGCATCCAGCTGTAGAATTCTTGCCAGATCAGATTGGAGCCTGGTGCAGCCACTGGCTCTCCAGACCTCAGTCAAACCATCCAACCCATGCCGGCATGGAAAAGAGACGTATGATGATGATGATGATGATGAAAGCCAATCAAAATTACTGACTACCTTTTGCTACCATTTCTTTTTTAATTATGTTGCTTTTGTTTCAATTCATTTTGAAAATAATGAAAAATTTAGTTAAATAATTTTGTTGTTATTAAACTGTTAGTTGGAACATGAACTGGTTTCAAATTTTCAACACCAAGTCAGCAAGTGCAAGGGAACAGGTAAGTCTATTACAATGACACCTGGGCTCAACTGGTGCTTATTTTATCAATCCCGAAAGGATGAAAAGCAAAGTTGACCTTGGTAGAATTTGAACTTAGAATGTAAAGACAAACAAAAGCCACTAAGCATTTTGTCCGGTGTGTTAATGGTTCTACCAGCTCGACACCCTTATTTGGAATGTAAGTTAACATTGAAGATTTGATGTCAGATTTTGTTTAGCTCACAGGATGGTTTCAGGTGGATATCAAAAGGGTTAAAAATATATAAAACCATATGATAATAACTAAATACAGATTGGAAAATATACAAAAGAACAGCTTACTGTTGTTGCTGAAGCAGCCTGGTTCACAGCATCTGTAGAATTAAATAAAGAAGGTGATGCAAGAGCAATATGTGGTCTCCGAAGACTGAATTTATTCAACGAAGAGCGTCCTATGCAGAGATGGTTGAGAGAAGCTACTGTGTATTCCCTTGAAGCTAACATTGATATGTTCATCTACAAAATATAAAGAATTTTACAAACAAAATTAATACAGCAATAAAATAAAGATGAAATGGTGGATTTATTTTTTAATTTATGAACTTGTATGGTATTATGGTCAAACCCTAACAGAGTTAGATCAGACAAATTACTAACTAACCACAGTTTTCTTCAGTTTTTTTATTATTTATTTTACCTCCCTTACACTGTCTCTACTTACTCAAAAAGAATATATCATTTTTTCAGACATAATTAAAAGGAAGATTGAATGTAGTAAAAAACGCAGGATCAGGCGAGAGGGTACCGATACAAAATGGGATTAGGTAACTGAGTTAAGAGAGCCTGCAGAGAGGCAACACAAGACTGACTGACTTTTAAGTGATAATCCAAAGTGAAAGAATAAAAAAGGCAGAGCAAAAACACAGTATATGTGGGGCCATAAGCTGGAGTGTTAGTGAACATCCATGTCTTTCAGCTAGGTGGTTTTTCAGGGGATACATCAGAAAGATGCGGATGCTGCACACACAGGAGCAGTACTTTAACCTTTTAGAGAATTAAGAACTAAAGCATTTTCTGGGCCTAAAGAGGAAAGACCAATCTTTGGAAATACAGTTCTGGAGAGATCATCAGAGACAGTGAGGTTTAGAATTTGTAGCAACTTAGGATTTAGTTGTGTATTATTTATGACTAGAGAGAAGCTAAACGTGTGTTTCTTTGATAAGGGCAGTGATTGTGCTTTTGAACTATTGACAGAGACAAGATTGATATGGCCCCCATTGGAGACCGTTTCTGAAATCTCTGTTCATGGAGATAGAGAAGTTTTGATGCATAGAACATTAAGGACCTCTGAGATAGGTAAGCAGGATTCCCAGGCGACGCTTAATCACCAATTCAGTAGCCCCTTGTATGTGAATTCTATTCCGATTGGTGATCACTGATTCCACCTACCCTCGCACCGTGGCAGAATAAGTCCAGACCTCGACGTCTTGTTTCGCCCGCAGATATCGTAAGAAAGACTTGACCTATCGCTGGCCGATGTGACGTCATCTCGTCCCCTTCCGGTCGTCTTGCGAAGGTCCCTCTTTTTCCCTTCTGGACAATCACTCTTCCACCAAATACAATTGATAAAAAAAAAACTTCCAATTTCTTTTATTAACATTTATTATCACGCTTTGATAGATATTTAAAATAAATGATAAGACGTCATTGATGCAACCAACAAATAAACCTCTTCGTTTCAATAACTTTGCAATAATTAAGGAATCGCTAAAAATAACAAGAGTATCTTTGCAAGAATTTGTATCAATGAACTGCAAATATACCTAATATTTATATTTGAAGTGTGTTAGCGAGTAGTTGTAAACAAAACAGTTTAACAATTGTATTAGCGTCATATGACGACGAACGGTGCGCTGAAGGTCAACAGGAAGGGTAACCAACCCAACAAGGGAATAAACAACGTTTATTTCTACCCCAAAATAATATAAACTACTATTTTATAGAACATACAAATGATATATTATAAGCGATCAGTATTCTGTAGATAATTACTTAGAAATCTTTTAATCGGTAGATAAGCAACGACAAGAGATTACCGGTTGTGATAGCAGTAAAGTCATATAAAGTTAAAAGAAAAAAAAAACGACATTCTTTCATTTAAAATCATAACTTTTCCAGAGGTAGGAATCATCAATTTTGTAACAAATAATTACCTTCTGAGTCCATACTTTTCGAGAAATTCTTCTCGTTATATCAAATAAACGCACATGCCCCATGCAGGTAGCCATGATGTTGTATAACAGGTTACATCTAAAATATGGAACAGAAGATTAAAACGAAACGATCCTAAAAACTTGGAATTAGAATTACAAAGACTGGTGAGCGAAACTATGGATTGTATAAAATTTCGTTTCACGTGAAGGATTGTAAAGTACAGATAGTTTACATCTGATGAGTTAAAAAAACTGATTTTGTTTCTTACTTACAGTCTCGTGTTGTTGTTTAGCCGCAGGTCAGCTCTGATTGAGCAAACCTATGAAGACATCTTAATCTTCATCCTGTTTTTCCCCTATGTCCAGGGAACCCAAGACAACATTATCTAACAAGTCTTTTTTTAATTCGATAGGACGAGATTCAAAGAAGATTTGACGACTATTTCCAGCAGGTCAAACAACCACGTTGGGGTTCTTTCATTGACTCAAACTGTCTCATATAAATAATAAAGAATTTGTTGAAGTCATATTATACACATAAATATTATTATATATTCATAAGTCCATAAAATTCTAATAATGGATTGTTTTCCCATTCTTTCTAATACAAAGAAACAACTAAAAGTTACATCAGTTTCGGAACACGACTTGGAAAGCATTTTCTGGCGTTAGTGCGCAGTTCTCAACGAATTTTTGTCGAACTTTGCTGTCGTATGAAATCAGTGACTTTTAGGATTCTTACTTTGGGAACAAAAAAGTTTGCCAAGATCAAAAAGCAGAGTTGCCTCGTGCTTGGCCAAGAAACCGTGGATAAGATGTGTAAAGACTTGGCTTGGCCCTGCCTGTTATTCGAAACTGAAACCATTCGCTTGTTTCTTGTCAAACAATTCTTAAATCTCTTTATCTTTGCATCTCCACAGTGAATGATGTATAGCAAACACGTGACCTAAGACCTTTTCATAGTCACTTAAAGATCAGTCCTTTGTTTAGAATCTGAACTGCGTCCTAGCATAGTCTATATAACAGAGACCATTTCCTTTCTCCCTCCTTTTTGTGTCAGCCATGACCAGGAGCGACACTTCTCTTCGTCTTTCGGTCGTCATATGAAGAGCAGCTTTCGGCCGAAATCAAAAAGGGACGATGCCGCCTTTATCCTTTCTCCCTCTCTTGTCAGCACTGTGCAATCCCTACGCTTTCTCTCTCTACCAGCAGAGCGCAACTTCCACACTATTGACTACCAGCCAGCAGGAGAACCTTTTGTCATTGTCGACTACAATTACTGCTGTCTTGGGCAAATAAAAGATGTAAATAATACTGTAAATAATATTCCTTCCTTTTCGAAGTTCTTCTTCATTGGTATCTCTTGTCGTGAGAACCTCACATCAACAATTCGCTACATTTACAAGTGTTACATCTACACGCTACATTTGGCAGACGGCTACCTCTTACCGCTGCACTGACAATGCCGACGTGCAGACACATTTTTGCCGCTGCATTTGGTGACCTCCGACGAAAAAGAATAACAGCCTTCACTTCAACAAGCGTTAAATTGTAGACTTAATTATAACTTTATTGCAAGTTTTATTCATTTGTTGATTACTTACGCCTCATTCTAAAGAAACCCACGCCTCACCTTGAAAAATACTAGGCTCAGCGGATAGGAGAGTGAGGGAGTGACAACCCAATCTACATCAGAGAAGTTGATAAAGAATAATACTTTGATAAAGAAGTTGATAAAGAATAATACATCTGTTAGAGAAAGGATAATACTTTGACGACCTAATCTTCAGGAAACTCGAATGGTTGTTCAATGTAAAACTCTCCCCAGACTCCCTAAGTCTGCGCAAGTACTCGTCTTTATCTCTTCCCTGTTTTCTTTCCTCCGTCCATGCTTGCTCCCCTTTGGTAGGCCACACCCTCTCCTCTCCAGCATGGACTAATTGTAACAGGGAGATAGACGAAGCTCTTTCACAATGGAGAGAGGTGGGTTTGTCAGTTCCGGTTACAGTGAAGGATAGACGGAAACAGAGAGTATGGGACAATCTGCGTTCAGGTGTCATTTTCAACACTCTCCTTGATCAATCTGATCAATTTTCAAGGTGTCGCCTACTTTCAGCTAGTGCAAAATTCTCAGGGCACTGGATTGATACCCTGCCTGTGGCCAACATTAGAGGTCTACTCAGTCTAAATGAACTCCGAATCTCCATTGCACACAGAGTGGGAGCTGACGTCTGTAGGGGACCGAGATGCCGCTGTGGTAGGGCCCTCGACCCCACAGGTCTTCACGGTCTGTCTTGCCGCCTAAATGCTGGTCGCTTCGTTCGTCACGCCGAGCTAAACTTAATCGTTAAGCGGACCCTGGCTCAGATTAATATCTCCTCAGTTCTGGAGCAGTTGAGATTATCCAGAAGTGATGGAAAGAGACCAGATGGTCTTACCCTCTGTACCTCGGTTAGAGGCAGGTGCCTCATTTGGGACACCAGTCTGCGACTCCTTTGCTCCCTCCCAAATCCTGGATGCTGCAGTTAATGTAAAGGGTTACTGCTCCCGTAGCCGAACGGAAGAAAACCCTGAAGTATCGGGACCTGACAGTGAACTATCTTTTCCAAGTTGTGACGTTTGAGACGTTCGGAGGGGCTGAGCCGCTAACCGCGAAGTTCTTGTCAACGTTGGCAGCTCGCCTCACCGAGGTGTCAGGTGATGCCCGTGAGGGCGCTTGGCTTCCCAATGTCTTAGCCTCACCATCGCCCGTGTTAATACTGCCAGCGTGCTGGCTTGCTTCAGTAGGTTCCTTTAAACCTTCTGGTGTGCGACCAGTCGCTGTGATAAAAAAAAAAAATTCCCCACAAATGGTTTCAATGCAGTTTTAACAGAAAAATTTAGAAGAATTAGATGAAAGTTCTCCTGTAATTTTCTTTTATGTAAAAAATAAATGTTTATGTCAATTTTAAAATTTCCCAGCAAAATCTTATAAAATGGCAATGTTCTAAAAGATGTCCATGTTCATATGTTAGAAATGAAAATCTCCGCGTCCATGTAAGGTATGAGAAGAAATTGAAGTTATCTCCCTTGCTGAATTCTCAGAATTCAAATTTGGAATCATGGCGGCGATTATTCGTGTGAAACGTCGTATTTCCGATGGACCTTTGGAAAATATTGTTGTTTCTTGTAAAAAGAATCGCTTGATTGAGAACGTGAATACACCTAATGAGGAGATTGTTACTACAGAGTTAAAGTTTGCCGGAACTGTTGTTGATAAGGTAACATCTTTCAAATAAAACTTGTAACTTTGTCATTTTCTTGTGAGAGCTAAACACGGCAGGTATTGTTGTTGTTGTTATTTTGTCGCTGGTCAAACCCCAACTTAGGTGGGCTATGGGCCCTTCGTTTCTAGGTCTCCGTGATAGTTAAAGTCATAATTTACTTGTCCTGGTTATGATGAAGAAATAAAACTCACTGATGGAACCGTTTGGCTGTGTACCATGTTAACATGCGGTTTACCGATGTATGTGGAGGCGCAATGGCCCAGTGGTTAGGGCAGCGGACTCGCGGTTTCGATTCCCAGACCGGGCGTTGTGAGTGTTTATTGAGCGAAAACACCTAAAAGCTCCACGAGGCTCCCGCAGGGGTTAGTGACGAACCCTACTGGGCACTTTCACCACAACTTTCTCTCACTCTTACTTCCTGTTTCTGTTGTGCCTGTAATCCAAAGGGTCAGACTGTGTCACGCTGAATATCCCCGAGAACTAATTTAAGGGTACATGTGTCTGTGGAGTGCTCAGCCACTTGCACGTTAATTTCACGAGCAGGTTGTTCCGTTGATCGGATCAACTGGAACCCTTGATGTCGTAAGCGACGGAGTGCCAACAACCCATGTATGTATAAACAGATACATTTTCGCAAAGAAAACATGTGAATTGAAGTTGTCAAAAATTAGGTTAAAAGAATATGGGAGTTTCTTATACATGGATAATATCATAATCCTTGATAAAGCCTTTTTTCAAAATTTTAAGCCTAAAAAATTTAGGGGTTCCTTATTTCTTTTCTTTTAGGCAGATGCTATTTCACAGCACATTCGTAAAGCAATCAAAAAGGAAAAACTTGAGAAAGAATATAAACGTCATGCTTGCCAGAACCCTACTGTTAGAAGCCGCACCATTTCCCAGGCATCATCGAAGAACAAACGATATTTTGTTATTTCAAAATACAGGAGCCCAGAATTGGATAAAATTGATTCTGTAAATGTTGACGATGAAACTACTTCACAAAAAACGCAAGATGCTACCAAAGAAACTGTGACTGACCCTGACAGGGACAAATTGTATGTTCTGTATGATATTGAACAGGATGTGGTCCCCATTACTGCAAATGTGAGTTTTCCATTAGTCTTTTTTTTCTTTCTTTCATCATAGTTTAACAAATTTGTTCTTATGTCACATAAAATGCCATTTTGCACTATTGAATTTTCATCCTTTTTATGTTTCAAAATCAGCCTTCATTGCGATCCACTTTGCTTATCATCCTTCCAGGCTCATCATCATCATCACCATCATCATCATCATCGTTTAACGTCCGCTTTCCATGCTAGCATGGGTTGGACGATTTGACTGACGACTGGTGAACCAGATGGCTACACCAGGCTCCAATCTGATTTGGCAGAGTTTCTACAGCTGGATACCCTTCCTAACGCCAACCACTCCGAGAGTGTAGTGGGTGCTTTTACGTGCCACAGGCACGAAAGCCAGTCAGGCGGTACTGGCAACAGCCATGCTCAAAATGGTGTATTTTACATGCCACCTGCACAGGAAGTACCTGGGAAATATAAGGGTTGATTTAATCAATTAAGACTGTGCCAGTGACATGTAAGAGGGACCATTCGAGCATGGTGATGCCAGTTCTGCCTGACTGGCACGTAAACAGCACCATTCAAGCATGACTGATGCCAATGCTACCTGACTGGCACCCATGCCAGTGGCATGTAAAAAGCACCATTTGAGCATGTCCAATGCCAGGCATCAAGTTGTAGAAACTCTGCCAAATCAGATTGGAGCCTAGAGCAGCCTCCTGGCTTACTAGTCCTCAATCAAACCGTCCAACCCATGCCAGCATAGAAAGCAGACGTTAAACAACGACGATGAACACTACCCACGAAATTTGTGTCTCTGTAACTATATTATAAATTAATATTTGGGGAACAGAAGGCAGTAAACTGGCAGAGTCGTTAGCACACCAAGCGAAATTCTTGCCGGCATTTTGTCCATCTTCACATTCTATGTTTAAATTCTACCGAGGTTGACTTTGCCTTTCATCTTTTCAGGGTTGATAAAATAAGTATTTATTTAGCACAGGGGTCGATACGAGTGACTTACCCACTCCACAAAAATTGCAGGCCTTGTACCAAAATTTGAAATCCATATTTTGGGTTTGTTAAAATTGATAGCCTATCGGATGGTTTGTTTTATTTCATTAAGACTCCTTAGTTTGTGACTTCAAATCCTGGTCAGCTCTGCCTGTCAGTTTTCTAGAGTTGATAAAGTAAGTACCAGTCAAATACTGGTGGCAATCTATCATTAGACTTGAACTAAGCACTGGAAATTAATGAAACGTTTGTTCTCTACACATTTAGTGCATTTATATCAATCCCAAATGTTGGACTCAGTTTAGTGAGTGATTGAGTTAATCTACTTTCAGAGTTATCTACCTTTAATGTTGTAAACATCACCTGTGCTGGTGCCATGTAAAAACACCCCAGTAAATTCCTGTAAAGTGGTTGGCATTAGGAAGGGCATCAAGCCATAGAAACCATACTAAAACAGTCTGTTGGAGCCTGGTGTAGCTCTCCAGCTTGCTAGCTGCTGTCAAACCGTTCAGCCTGGATAACAGACGTTAAATGATGATGATGATGATGATGATGATGGTGATGTTCTGCATTAGAACATAAAGAAGCAAAACCTGTGAGCTGGCAGAAACGTTAGCACGCCGGGCGAAATGCCTAGTGGTATTTCGTCTGCCGTTACGTTCTGAGTTCAAATTCCGCTGAGGTTGACTTTGCTTTTCATCCTTTTGGGGTCAAGGTAATCAACTTAATCCCCTTGTCTGTCCTTGTTTGTCCCCTCTATGTTCTGCATATAAATGCAGTAAAACCCTTGAACAATGTGCCCCAGCATGGCCACAATTTAATGAGTAAAACCAGTAAAAGAACAAAATAATAAATATCTTAATTTGTATAACATTCTAGTATTTCTATAGTAAAGCTTTATTGAAAATTCCATTTGATTAGTAAAGCATTGTCAAAGTTTGTATTTGATCATTTGATGAGTTTTCGAGTCATTAGTTGTTTTCTTGCTTATATCTTCCAGCCCCAGCATAAGGATGTTGTCACCTGCAATTCAGTCCCCATGGAAAGGGAAAAGGTACATCACAACACAAACGGAGAATATGTGTATGATTTATATTATACAAACCGTTCCGGATTTGATTATCGCTGGCTTGAGAGCACCTCGTCCATTGAACTGTATGAACAGATTTTGATGGACGACAGATTGTCTGATTCTGATGAATATGTCGAGGAAGATTCAGACAGCAATGATGAAAACAACTGGAGAAATGACTATCCTGATGAAGACCCCCACTTCTACGATCCTAATGAAAAAAACAGTGATGATGGTAAGCTGGAAAAACCTCAACTAGCCTATTATCATTTTAGCTTTTTAAATCGGCCATATCCAGTCCAAATATTCTACCTGCTTTGTGTTCAAACCAGCCAGATCTGACCTCTCATACCTACTCTACAGTGTCGTTCTAAAAATAAGCATCATTTTCATCATCCTTTAACATCCATTTTCCATGCTGGCAAGGATTGAATGGTTTGACCAGAGCAGGCAGCCCCGGTGAGCTGCACCAGGTTCAGGTCTTATTTGGCTTGCTTACTATAGCTGGGTGCTTTTCAAAATCTCAAAGTTTTGAGATAAAGCTTTATTAACTCAAAACTATGTGAAAAAAATAAGCTTTACATCTGACAGAATAATCTGAATGCTAAGGGGTTAACTTCAGACCAGCCCCAATTGAGGCATTCTAGTCATAACCATCTAGTGGTCTCTTCTTCTTCCCACCTCCTCCTCATCATCATTTAATGTCTGTTTTCTTTGCTGGTATGGATTGGACTGTTTGACAGGATAAGGCAAATTGCAGGGCTGCACTGAACTGTAACGTCAGCTTTGGCATGTTTTCTATGGCTGGATGCCCTTCCTAACACCAACCTCCTTACAGTGTATGCTTTTTTGTGCCACCAGCTCTAGTCAGGTTGTCGAATAACTTGCATGACAAAAAGAACAGAAAAGGATAAAAGCTTCCTGTTGGGAGGTTTTTATCCTTTTCTGACAGATTTTCTATACCCGGACGCCCTTACTGTTGCCAACATTCACCTGTTTCTAAGCAAGGTAATATTTACCAATGGCCAGACATTTTCTTTGTAAAAAATTGGAAATAAATGATGTTCATTTGCAACAATTATGTGATGTCAAGATAAGGAGACACAAAGACCCTCACCTTCACATACATATATGAATGCATGCATTGGACTTCTTTCAGTTTCTGTATACCAAATCCCCACACAAGGTACCATACACTGATACTGAACCTAAAACGATGTGGTTGGAAAGCAAACTCCTTAACCATACAGCCATACCTGTCATCATCATCATCGTTTAATGTCTGCTTTCCATACTGGCATGGGTTGGGCGGTTTGACTGAGGACTGGCAAGCCAGGAGGCTGAACCAGGTTCAAGTTCAATCTGGCAAAGTTTCTACAGCTGGATGCCCTTTCTAATGCCAACCACTCCAAGAGTGTAGTGGGTGCTTTTTACATGCCACTGGGGGCCAGTCAGGCGGCACTGGCATTGACCACACTTGAATGGTGCTTTTTATGTGGGGGCCAGTCATGCAGCACTGCTATTTACCACGCTCAAATGGTGCCATCGGCACAAGAGCCAGTCACACAGCACTGACATCGACCATACTTGAATGGTGCTTTTTACATGCTTCTGTCACAGGTGCCAATCAGGTGGCATTGGCGTCGACCATGCTCGAATGGTGCTTTTTATGCGCCACCGGCACAGGTGCTAGTCAGGCAGCACTGGCATCGGCCACAACTATGATTTCACTTGACTCAAAAGGTCTTCTCAAGCACAGCATATTGGCAACCAGGTATTGTTGTTTAGCCTCAGTCAGTTCAGGTGAAAGGGATACAATGAAAGGCATTCTGGTTATAACTGTCCCATTATTTTGTAATTCAGAAAATATATTATCAGTTCATCCAGAAGGTGAGTGGCTCATTGGTTAGGATATTCAGCTCACAATCATAAGGTCCTGAGTTCAATACTTGGCTGCATATTGTATCCTTGAGTCAGATCCTTTATTTCATATTGTTCCAGTCTGTTCAGCTAGCAAAAATTAGTAGTACATGTATTGTTACATTCTGTGTCATGCTGAAACTCCCTGAGAACTATGTTAAAGGTATGCATGTCTATGGAGTACTCAGCCACTTGTAAGTTAATTTCGCAAGCAAGCTGTTCCATTGATCAGATCAGCTTGAGCCCTCGTTGTCATAACCAACAAATTGCCAGTTATCAATTCATCGTTCCTTTTTTAAATAATTTAGTGTGATTTCAGGTAATTCTCTGCCATTTGTAACCGATGTAATGACCACAAAAATGCTTCCCCATTTTTATTGTGTTGATAGAATCATCCAGATATGTTTTCATGTATTATTAATTTTGTTCCCTCTGTTTTGTTTTTTAGATGATGATTATGGTGACTATGAAAACTTTGGTCTTGGTTCTGATGACGAAAAACAAGCGAATATGTTGGCACACAGAATTGAAAGATGTTTTCTGGGTAAGTTATTAAGTGTTTTAAATTGTTTAGGTTAACACAGCAGTTCTCAATCACCTTTTTTATCTGTCAACCTCATTGGTTTCTATTTTATTTTACTGGATTCTCACAGTCATTTGATGCTTAACCCTTTTATTATCGTATTTATTTCGAGATGCTCTGTGTTTCTTTCAATCAATTTTAAATATAACAAAGAATTTAGTAAAATAACTTAGTTATCGTTAAGCTAGTGTTAGGAACATAAATTGTGACTAAGGTTTGGTGAAAGATTTTAATTCAAAACTTATGGAAACAAGACATTTGTACTACAGAACCAGAAGCAGTTTCAGCCGGGTTGGTATCGAAAGGGTTAAATTAATCATTTGTTAACCCTTTTGTTACCATATTTCTTTTGAGATGCTCTGTGTTTCTTAGTTTTCATTAAGCTAGTGTTAGGAACATAAATTGTGACTAAGGTTTGGTGGAAGATTTTTTTAATTCAGAACTTTTGAAAACAAGACATTTGTACTACAGAGCCAGAGGTAGTTTTAGCTGGGTTGGTATCAAAAGGGTTAAGAATT
>NC_068984.1:15016345-15018902 GCF_001194135.2 Octopus bimaculoides
ATAATTAAATATTATTTGGAGATGTATAACAAAATCGTTAAAATGATTTGTGTATTGTAGGAATATAAGCAGTATAGATGCGTAGACAGTATTGGTGAGTAACCCTAGTTTTGAAGCTGAATTTTTAGTAAACCATGGGGAACTAAGCTTTGTTAGAATTACCAGAAATAGTGACCTCTTGCTAAGAACTTGATTTTTTCTTTTATTTGTCTTCAATATTGAGTATTATTCATTGCAGATGATGAAGAGGAAAAAGAAGAAGAAGAACGGGAATATTACAAGTATCTGGACGGTGGTGGTGGTGGTGGTGGTGGTGGTGGTGGTGAGGATGATGATGATGATGATGCATATTCAGTGGGTAAAGGACAAAATATCGATGGACGATCCTATGAACAATACAAGAAAGACATGTTAAAAGAAATGAACAACACGTAGAACAGAATGTTGTTTCTATTATTAATGTCAGCAACAAGTTGATATTGAGAAAGGACGAAGTTGTATATTGGTTAACTTTGACTTTCCTTTCTCCTGGGTCAGTAATGTATATATTTAGAGATTGATGGGGCTGTTGAGCATGGTTTTCACTTCATTAAAAATTATTGTACATCTTTGAGAAAATATTAACGGTCTATCTGGTAAATTCCATTATACAGAGAATATTATTATCGTTGTTTAGCCTCAGAGCAATCGAGATTAAACAGACCTATGGCCAAAGGCATTACTTTATCAAATGTATTCTTTCTACTGTTAGACTCATTTGCCAACTAAATCTGATATTGGAAGACTAAGTAAGCTTATTCTCGATAACATTATACCTTTTGTTATTCCTAACCTTGCTCTAAAATTATGGATTAATACGGATGAAGCACTTAATTGGTTTAGATCTATTGACAATAATAATAATTTTTCCTTCATCCAATTTGATATTAATAATTACTATTCTAGCATTTCCCCTATACTCCTTAACAAAGCTCTCATCTTTGCCAAAAATAGAACCCTAATTACTAGAGAAAAAATAGATATAATTCTTTTAGCTAGAAGAACCATCATCGAATTCGAAGATAAACTATGGACCAGATCAGACACCCCTGATAACTTTGATATCCCAATGGGATCAAGTGATTCGGCTGAAATCACAAATCTGGTTGGGGCATATCTTTTACACTGCCTAAATAGGGAAATTCCTGAACTCCAAGGGGGTCTTTACAGGGATGATGCATTATTTATCATCCCCACCAACAATAAGTCAGCCATAGAGAGAATGAGAAAAAATATTAGAAAATTCTTTAAAAGTTTTAACCTTAGCATTACTTTCGAATATGGTACTAAGATTGTTAACTTTCTCAATACCACACTAATATTAGCTCTAAATTACACTATTCCTAGCTCAAGCAATATCAATTGCATATCCAGTAATACAACCAGCAATATTGATATAACTAATTTAGATGAAGTTGTTGTATATTGTCAACTTAACGTAATCAACATAGTAATATATATATAGCTAATAATCCCCTTGATTGCAATTGTAGAATTAAGGCCCGCTGTCCGGTATCTGGCCATTGTTTAGCCCGTAACGTGATCTATAAATGTACAGTAACTACTCCAACTAATAATTACAGTTATGTTGGTTGCACAATCAATCTTAAACAGCGATTATACAATCACTTTTCCTCGTTTAGACTTAAACATAAGGCCAATAGCACATCATTATCTAATACAATTTGGGAATTGAAGGAAAATGGTATTGATTTTAACCTTAAATGGGAAATCATCAGGAGGGCACAACTCTATAGAAATAGTAGATATGGCTGTGGACTGTGCTCTATGGAAATTTATGAAATTTTTAAACTTAAGGATAATCCTAATCTAATTAACAATAGATCTGACCTTAGGTTCTATGTGTACAATGTTACTCTCGCACCTTTAAATATTTTAAAAAGTAAATCTTGCTAATAATATATTATTTTAATCCCTTTTGTTTCCCAGACTATTAACTACTTTATTTAAGTTATAGCTTTAAAGTATAAAAATTTTGGATTACATTTTAACCTTTCCCAACCTACTGATAATATTCCTACATTTCTCGAACTAATTCTAAGTCTCTTCTACCATATTATCAATTCTGAAACCATAGCTTTAATACTCTTAGTTTAGTCCTGATTTTCTAACTTTATTCCCCCAGCCCTTTTTTCCTTCTCCTTCTCCCCCCTCCCCCTTTTACTTTGATTTGTTTTAGCCATTGATATCTTCTCCTTATGGTTTTCTTATAAATAATATCTCTCTTCTCCTACCCCACATAAATGTATATCTTATCCTAATTTTACTATAAATGTTTGTCTTATTCTAATTTAACTAATAATGTTCTCTCTGGTTTTAATTTTAGTACTTTAGATTGTTGTATTATTCTAAATATACAAACGAATAGATATATTCTTAGTAATTCTCCAATATCTTGACCTAAATTCCCTTACCTTAAGTTTCCTCTAGCCACTCCTTAGGGTATTGTCCTTCCATTTTCATTTTTATATATATATATATATATATATATATATAT
>NC_068984.1:15018991-15022234 GCF_001194135.2 Octopus bimaculoides
TTTTTATATATATATATATATATATATATATATGTATATTTTTCCTTTCTTCTTCTCTCTTTTTTCTCTTGCTTGATTCACCTCTAACCTGCTGTCCCTTACTACCTAATCTACCTTCCTCTAAATTGAAATTACTGCTATCTTACTCCTCCTTCTAGAAAGAAGAACAAATAGAATATATAGAAATTAGATTCTTGTTTGGTTCACTAGACTGTTGATTAACAGCCCAGTTAAGATGGTATTTTTCTTCATCTCCTACTCTGGTATTTGCCCACATTTACAAAATGACTTTCTGAAATGAACTTCCATTATGCAGCTGAGGAGTACATTTTCATTGCTCATTTTATGTGGTGTTCTCACTACATAAATAAATGAAGTTTGTACGAAACGTACATACTGCTATAACCTAACACATTTTTGTTGCTTTTCTTCAAATTTTGTTCACCAAATCTCCTGATTTTGTTTTTGGTTTTTACCCTACCAAATTCTGGTGCCACAAACATTTTAAGTACCACATTTAATCTTTTGATTAAATAAATATATATATAATAATGTAACAGAAATTTATCACAATGAAAAGAAAAATATTTAATGCAAGAAAACGTGGCTCTAACAGCTATCTTTCTGTTTCATTGAAGAGAAATTTTTAAAGACTGGACTTCTTTGGTCTTTCACTAGTTTCAGTTGTTAGACTGCAGCCATGCTAGGGTACCACCTTGGAAGGAATTTTTAGTTGAATAAATCGACCACAGTACTTATTTTTTAAAGCCTGGCACTTATTCTATCAGCCTGTTTTGCTGAACAGCTATCTTAGGGGGATGTAAACACCCCAACAGCGTTGTCAAGTAATTGGAGCGGGGGATAAACACAGGCACAAAGACACACACATGCATGTATGTATTCTATCAGTTTCCGTCTACTCACAAGGCTTTGGTCAACCCAGGGCAATAGTAGAAGGTACTTGCCCAAGATATCATGCAGTGAGACTGGACTAGGGAGCATGTGGTTGACAAACAAACTTATCACACAGCCATGCCTGCACCTTGGCATGCAGTGGGCCTGAACTCAGAACCATGTGGACTAAGATTAGTTTTAGAATATACAGTTAATAGACAAAAGGATCTTATGAAAAACATTTGGGAACAAGATACAAAAAAACGGTGGGATATAGACAGAATGCAGAATAGAAAAATTGCATTTATCAAATAAAAGGGAAATTGGAGATTGGAAATAATTTTGAGAAAAGAACGGTTTACGTTTGGTAGTTACCGTATTTTAACGTGTATAAGGAACCCATTTTTGTCAAAAATTAGATTAAAAAAACATGAGAGTTTCTTAATCATGGATAGTATTATAATCCCTTACAAAACCGTTTTTCCAAATTTTAAGCCCCCAAAATTAGGGGGTTCCTGATACCCGTTAAAATACGGTATATGATTTAAATGTATAGTGTAAGGGACATAACTAGTAAATATTTTTGTAAAATGCAAGAACATAATGTATAATGTGCGAAATTTAATGAAAAACATTACATTGATAAATTAGGTGTAGCATTATATCTAAGTGTGAAGAAAAATGATAAGAGGATTAAGTATTTTACTAATTTCTAAGTGTTAAATATGGAGAATCATATTATATATGAGATAACATTGTAAATGAGAAAATATGATTAAATTAGTATATCTAATGAAGTGATTACAAAATATTGATTACATAAGCATAATGGAACTGGGAAAAAGAAAAACAGTTGATTAATTTAAAGAGTATATTGTATAGCAGAGTCTGTAAGGGCTTGGGAAATTATACTAGATATTGTGTAACAATATGATGATAAGCCAGAGTTGATAAAATGATTAGGAGATGAAATTAGTTCTTCAGTATATATTTATTGTTACTTTAGAAAGAAATGCTAGATGTGATGGTTTGGTAAAGCAAAAAAAAAAGAAAAACTAAGTTCATTCCACAATAACATGTAGTCGGGGCAGGTAAGTGTTTTTCCATGTAGCAGCGAATGAGAGTGGTCAGCAAATATTTGCATAGATATATTCCCAGACAATCAGGTTGTCAAAACAGAACCAATTGAAATTCTGCACATGGCAAAAATTCTGTTGATCTTTCAGTTATAATATCAGTTAAAGAAAGTATTTCATTTGCAATCATGCTTTGTCACTCACGACTACCTTTTCGTTCCTATGGTCTGTATTTGTCGATAGCATCTTGTCTCATAGACTTCTCTCACTGATCATCTATTTTTACTTCAGTTTCATCTGCTATATGTTACCATCATCCATGCGGACACATTTCTGGTAGCACAAAAGTGGAGATGGAATATGTGCAGTTCTGCTTTTATATAATTACAGCAGCTGAATGGATAGTTAGAAAGAGGAAGGAGGGATCGATCTTACGAAAATGAAATATAGCCAAAGCTTGACAGGTACAGATTGGGAGCAGGAACATAGACATTAATTATGTGTTATCAGGACCTCATTTTCTCTCAGGTGGACAGGTCTTCTCAAGCATTGTGAGTTACCAATTATCTCGCTCCTTTGTCATCTCATCCATGAGACTCAGCATCCTGAGGTTGGTCTTTAATATTCCATGACACATATTCCTGGGTTTCCCTCTTCCAATATTTTCACATTCAGGGATCAGCTCTTTAAACAGCGATCCTCATCCATATGCATCACATGACCATACCAGTGGCTTAAGGGAGAGTGGACAATGACTGGAAGTACAGAGAGAGTGATCAGTGGGAAATATGAGTGAAGAAGGATGTCAGAAATGAGGGATGGATGCAAAGAAATGTGAATGAGAGCAATGTTGTCCAACTCCCTGTTTCTCAGAAGCTAAACATGGTGAGACAACCATGGAAGTTAAATAAAATAAACTAACAAGCCCACTAATGGTTGTGCCCCAGCATGGCCATTGCTTCTGGCTGAAACAAGTCGAAATAAATCAAAAGCAAAACAAAATCATAAAATATTTTTCTGCAATATTTTTATTGATTTGTAATATTTTCTGTTTACAGTAAATATTTTGGCTGTTTTCTTTCATTTCTTTTGCTTCTAAATCAGTTTGATATATTTTCTTTCTTCCATAAAACATTGTTGGGTCACTGATATTAAATATCTTACATGAAACAAGCATGTTAGTCTGTATAGAGACAGACTCTGAAATTGTGTATGAGCAGTTTATAGTGTACACGCATATATATATATATATATATATATATAATGTATGAGG
>NC_068984.1:15022244-15023694 GCF_001194135.2 Octopus bimaculoides
TTAATATCAAATGATATATATATATATAAACAATTACAATTAAACAAAAACATTAGATTTGATAACTCCTGATGCCAGTCTAGTTTAAAATGCATGAATCATGTCCAATCAGAAGCTATGAAACATTTTTCTTCTAATTTTTACCTGTTTACTTGCACAAAATCGCATGTGCATACACACACTCACACACTACATCTCACACTGTCCCATCTCTCTTCCCTTTTATATACAAACAAATACAATAATTTCTGACTTAGGAACACAAAGAAGTTTACAACCTTTATAAGTCTTAGAATGGTTTTCCAATTTCAAGTGGCAACAGTGTTGGTTGGCCAAGAGATGAAAAATGCATGATAATGTGATGCAATGGCTGATAGCTTCCCAACAACTTAATTTTTCTCGTGCTTCTCTTTAGAGAGACAGAAACTATGGTTGCTTAGACTTTGTCCGTATATATAGAGTAATTTCTCTCCAATATAAATATGAAGTTCTATAGTTTTGGGATAATTTTAGTGACTTGAACACTGTAGTGGGTATATAGGTGCATATATATACGCATGTGTGAGTCTGTACATACATATATATATGTTTGTAGAAAACACAAATCCGGAGAAGAAGCACGCTTTAAGATGTAGAGCAGTATATATTGAAAATAGGGAAGGCTGGTTTATGGGGTTACCTCAGGTTTCCCATCCATAAAGGGTTCAGCTTTATGGTGTGTCGTCAGACCCCTGGCCAACAGATTTTGGGGTCTGATGGTACACCATAAAGCTAAACCCTTTATGGACGGGAAACCTAAGGTAACCCCATAAACTGGCCTTCCCCATTTCTAGTATATATATATATATATATACACACACACACATATATATGGTGTGCTCCTGTAATCCAGCAACTCAGAGGCTTCGTTGGTCAGTCAGTTTGAGGATGGGAGTCCTGGTAATCAGTCATCTATGGTGATAGGGTGTCCACGCATCAATATGGTGTTGGCAAAGGAGTTCATTAGGACCAGGTTGTCTAAGGAGGGTTGCTTCAACCCAGGGCAGAAACGCATCGGGCAAAAGATCCCGTGTTGGGCAGTAGTGGGAACGAGTCTGTGAACAATCATAGGCTGTCAGCCTGTTCAATATAATGGAACTCAAACCTTTTTATTGTAAAGGCAGTGCCCCAGCATGGCCACAGATCTGGTTGAAGCCATTAAAAGCATAAAAGAACATACATATATACAGGTAGAGGTGTGGCTGTGTGGTAAGATGTTTGCTTCCCAACCACATGGTTCCGGATTCAGTCCCACTGTAAGGCACTTTGGGCAAGTGTCTTCTACTATTGCCTTTGGCCTTCTGAGTGGATTTGGTACATGGAATCTGAAAGAAACCCATTGTATGTATGTATATATATATATATATATATATATATACATACATATGATGGAACAAGGAAAAAATAAAAG
>NC_068984.1:15024015-15040699 GCF_001194135.2 Octopus bimaculoides
TATGGGAATTTCCATTCAAACGCCCAACTGAGCTCTCAAAAACCGATGCCAACTGAGCATTATCGAGTTTTTGAAAAATTCTGGCCATCTTTGAACTTCAGGGCATGTGGTCTACCTATGTGCCAAAAATCATTAAAATCGGTTGGGTGGTGTTGGAGGAGTTAGAGTAACCCCCAAACACACACAGACAGACACCATTGCAAATGTATGTATATAGATATATATTCACCCATATACATCACTTACAAGTGAACGTAACCCAGTAGCATTGCTTTGGGTGTTTGTGTAATCACAAATAGGCATAGATGTCCTCCCCACTCCTCCCATCCTCAGACCATAGTAACATCAAAAATATACCAGCTGGTGAGAGAGAGGGGGGGCTACATCGGCTATTGACCAGTATTCATTTTCTGCTGAGTAAATTGGTGCAACATGAAATGAAGAGCCCTGCTGAAGCTCACAATGAGTTGCCCCAACCAGGAATTGAACCTATGATCTTATGATTATGTGTGGAACACCTTAACTACTAGGCCACACATCTTGTGTGTGGTCTGTATTGGAGTATATATGTGTACTTTGTAGATATATAAATATAAATGTGTGTATGGTTATTGTTGGGGTATATATGTGTACTTTATAAATATATAAATATAAATGTGTGTGCGTGTGTGTGTGGTCTGTGTTGGGGTATATATGTGTAATTTGTAAATATATAAATATGTGTGTGGTCTGTGTTGGGGTATATATGTGTACTTTAAAATATACAACTATAAATGTGTGTGTGTCTGTACATGTATGTATGTGTTTGTAAAATATTACACAAAGAGTCCCATAGTTAAAAATGTTGTTCCAGACAAGACATTTCAATAAAATATCTAATAAGAACAATAACACAATATGGAGGTAATAAAAATAGAGATAAATTTGATATTACAGTCTGCAAAGCCAACAAGAGAATTGAAGTTGTGTGTTAAAGTATTTAGTGTTTATCGGTGAGAACCATTCAGAACCAATAGAGCATAATCACCATTTTTTTTTTCTGTCAGTCTTGATAAAATCTCTCTGTTGCTACTCGGTGTTAAGTTTAATATGATAACCAAGGTGTGAATATGAGTTTGATTTACACTTAACTGCACCATAAGCAAATAAGTGTTAAGTTTAAAAACGTGTGGTCAGAGATAATGAATAATGTAGATTGGTTGGAATGATATTTGAACGATGCCAGTATTGGGAATAGGTCTAAGGGAATTGCTACCTTGTGGTCTTGTATAAACAGGACAGATGGCAATGTGGATAATATTTTGCCAGGTGATATGCTACCCATCATTTGCCCCTTTTTATATAGTTTCTCAAACATCCTAGAAACACCAGCCAAATTTCACACCACTTAAAAAGCACCCAGTCCACACTGTAAAGTGGTTGGTGTTTGGAAGGGCATCCTGCTGTAAAAATCCTGTCGAAACAGTCACAGAAGTCTGGTACAGGCTTCAGCCTGGAAGGCTCTTGCAGTACCATCCCACCCATGCTAACATGGAAGGCAGATGTTAAACGATGATGATGCAGTGTTTCTCCATCATTGTTGTTTACCTATATACCCCCTTTGACTCCTATTTTAGTCAGCTGGACCCCCCATAACCATTCAATGTTTTAAAAATCCAATTATATTTTTATAATTAAGTATTATTAAGAATTGTATTTTTAAAAAATTGTTAAAACATTTTGTGTCTTGTAAAAGGATAATCATTTGTTTCTCTTCAATGAAGAATTCTATCCAAAATATTAGATTCTCTTCTTTCTTATGGCAAAATATATCATTCCATTCAGTGAATTTATTTATTAAGTTTTCCCTGTCAAGAATTTAAATAACAAAATCTTGTATGGACCCTAGGTAAGAATGACTTCTTTACTGTCTTAAAAAAAACAAAAGACCATATTGAATAATGTAGTCCAAGATGGACAATGCCTAGAAAAAAGTGTTTGTGGCTTGAATGAATTTTTTTCATTGGTCTGTTTGAGTAGAACTAACCAGGGTTCAAATCTCTTTCTAGTTTTGGCACAAGGCCAGCAGTTCTGAGGGAAGGGGAAAATCGTTTACATCAATCCCAGTATTTATTTTACTGGTCCTGAAAGGAAGAAAAGCAAAGATGACCTTAGTGGAATTTGAACTCAGAATGTAAAGCCAGAAAAAATGTCACAAAGCATTTTGTTCGACATGCTAACAATTCTGCCAACTCACCACTTTCCCAGGGTTAAATAGCAACTAGATAATGTAGGTTGATTGGAACGTAATTGAACAATTCTTGTACATCAACAGCTTTTAGTGAATGGTTACTTTGTGGTTGGATGTAGCAAAAAAAAAAAAAACCCAGTAAACATGGCACTACCAGCTACTAGCTTCATCTATATGGTTACTTGACCTATTAGAAACTGCAGCCAGATTTTACTCTACAACTTTAAAAATAAGAACATATTGAATGTAGTCCTGGATACACAATGCCAACCCCACCACCAAAGACAAGATGTTCATGGCTTGAATATTTTTTATTATTGGTTTATTTAATCAGAGCCGTCTGTGACTAAATAACAACAACAACAATCTTCAGGTGATCCAAATATACCCTCCAAAAATATAAGTTTTTTCGAAGTTTGTGGGTATAAAGAGCAGATTGATGATGGCTGAAGTAAAAAATGTGAAAACAGAGCAACATTTGAAGAAAGACAGCAAAAATGGAGTAAAATCTGGGGTGGATGAAACAAAAAATTTGATATCCTTCTTAACTCTGAATTCATAAGCTATGCCAGCACGGAACAAAGATGTTAAATGATGACAATGATGATGACTATTATTAGAAAACATGTCATTTCTCTTCAATTCAGAATTTGATCCAAAATATTAGATTCTCAACTTTCTTATGGCAAAATATATTATTCTATTCTGTGAACTTATTTAGTAAGTTTTCCCTGTCAAGAATATGGATATGTGGGAACAAAGATATGTAATACAAACATGGAATCTAAGAATCATTGGAAGAAATATTGGTCTCAAATTTTGGCACAAGGCCAACAGTTTCAGGAGAGGGGTCTAGTTGATTATATAAACCCCAGTTCTCTGTTGGTATTTATTTTATTGACCCCTAAAAGGATGGAAAGCAAAATCGATCTCAAAAGAATTTGAACCCAGAACAGGAAGGCAAACGAAATGCTGTTTAGCATATTTCCCGGTGTGATAACAAATTCAGCCAGAATTGGAAGAAATTACACAACCTTTTAATTAATGGTTATGAGGCACATGAAAAGACATTCGAGCGAGATCATTGCCAGTGCCACTGGACTGGCTCCTGTGCAGGTGGCACGTAAAATACACCATTTCGAGCGTGGCTGTTGCCAGTACCGCCTGACTGGCCTTCATGCCGGTGGCACGTAAAAGCACCCACTACACTCTCAGAGTGGTTGGCGTTAGGAAGGGCATCCAGCTGTAGAAACTCTGCTAAATCAGATTGGAGTCTGGTGTAGCCATCTGGTTCGCCAGTCCTCAGTCAAATCGTCCAACCCATGCTAGCATGGAAAGCGAACGTTAAATGATGATGATGATGCCATTAGGAGCCTATTTTGTGATTGAGCTTTATCTGCCTCTTGGTTTAACACCTGGCTGTCATTAGCAGAAGCATTTAAGTCAGGTCTTTGATCTGAGGATAACTTCCTTCCTCTCACTAGTCTTGGGAAAAGGTCACTGCATTTCCTTGTCTGACATAAATCATTAAAAAAAAAATTCAACATTGAATAACTTTCAGTTTCAGAAAGTTTAGAATAAAGGTTAGGAATATAGTTAGTATTTAAATTTAAATAGAAAACAGATGTAGGAGCTCAAAAAGGTTCTTCACCGAAGAATTAATCAAAAGTCAAACATCTACTATAAAAATAATTCAAATATTTATCATACATCAACATCTGCAATTTATAAGAACTTTTATCAAATTCTGCAATAAGTAATTCAATTTCATCAAGAATTGTTGGACACCACTAAAACAAACAGTGCCAATGCCAAGTAAACAAAATCTCAACATTCATTGACAATTCACAAATTAAAAATTTTTTTTTTTTTGATCTCTTGAAATTTTATGTCAGAATTAAAATGGTCTGAAGAGTTATTAGAATTTTTAGAATCAGATCGAAACTTTTACATCTGGTTCCAGTTAAGAACCTTTTGGAACTTTTGAGGTGCAGACATGGTTGTGTGGTAAAGAAGCTCACTTTGCAACCACATGGTTTCAGGTTCAATCCCACTGCATGGCACCTTGGGCAAGTGTCTTCTACTATAACCCCAGACTGATCAATGGCCTTGTGAGTGAATCTGGTAGATGGAAACTGTATGAAAACCAATCATATATACAAGTTTGTCTTTGTGGTGTTGGTTTGTTTACATCCCCATAACATTGCAGTTCAGAGACCAATTGAATAAGTACCTGACTTTAAATAAATAAAAAAAAACAAGAAATAAGTACTAGGGTCAGTTTGTTTGACTAAAAGGCCCACAAGGTGGTGCTCCAGCATGGCTCCAGCTCAGTGATTGAAACAAGTAAAATAAAGATCTATTTTCTCTTTATGACCCAGGTAAATCCCCTTTAAAATTTCTGATTTCTTGGTTTGCAACAATTGCATCCAAGACTCAGGAACCCACATGGAAGATGAACATTTTCTTAGAAATCCCATTGAACTCTCCTCACACTTTCTCTCATTTCCCCCCTTATTACATGTTTTGTTCCTTTTGTTTGTTTCGAGTCAACCCAGTTCAAACACATTCTACCACCTATTCTTATATTCTCACTATCTTTTGTCCTAGCATGGAGGCGCAATAGCCCAGCGGTTAGGGCAGCGGACTCGCGGTCATAGGATCGCGGTTTCGATTCCTAGACCGGGCGTTGTGAGTGTTTATTGAGTGAAAACACCTAAAGCTCCCCGAGGCTCCGGCAGGGGATGGTGGCGAACCCTGCTGTACTCTTCCACCACAACTTTCTCTCACTCTTACTTCCTGTTGTGCCTGTAATTCAAAGGGTCAGCCTTGTCACACTGTGTCACGCTGAATATCCCTGAGAACTACATTAAGGGTACACGTGTCTGTGGAGTGCTCAACCACTTGCACGTTAATTTCACGAGCAGGCTGTTCTGTTGATCAGATCAACTGGAACCCTCGACGTCGTAAGCGACAGAGTGCCAACAATCTTTGTCCTACCAAATACTTGTAATAATTTTACCACTCGAGAACCCCCTATCTTCGGTAATTCCCTTACAATTTCAACTTCTTACCATAATTCAAAAGACATGAAGTTTGCAGAATCCTTAGCATGTCACACAAAATGCTTAATGGCATTTCCTCCAACTTTTAACATTCTGGTTTCAAATCTCGCAGAGATCAACTTTGCTTTCAATCCCTTCGGTATCAGTAAAATAAAATACCAGTCAAATACTGGGATCAATTTAATTAATTTGTTTCCTTCCTTCAATATTGTTGACCATGAACTCTGCAACAGACTGGCACCCCATTCAGGGGGAATGTTGTGATCTCGGTCTCTTATACGATGTGGAAACCAGAAAACCAGCCGGATATATACATATGCAACCGTTCATACATGCACACATATGATACTTGTTTATACAGCTAGTGCAAACAAAACCCAGAGAATATTCAAGAAAATAAAGCAAATATATCTTTCAAGATGAAAAAAATTGACATAACTTATTTAAACATTGGGAAGGGATTATTTTTATTTTAATCATAAATTTGTAAACAAGGCTTCTGGTTGGCCAATAACTGGTTCACTGCAATTTTAGTTTTTAGTTGTGAAAGGGAAGAGTGACAATGGAGTGTCTTTGTAATTCAATGCAGAACAAATATCAAAAGGGACTTCATTCAAGAAGTACCGGTCCTTTGGTTTTTTAATGGATGTTTACATCTTTTATTGATGCTCCTCAGTGAAGGATAATACACACATGTAAATAAATACAGATACATATATATATATATATATAGATATATCCATTCTTACACATGAATAATAGAACCACAATGCCTTGCCAAGTTCCAGTTGTTATAATTGATGCCATTATGCAAGAGATTGACATAATCTACAAAGCAATCAATAAAACCTGAAGCTAAAACTATAGTCACTAACAGAATTTGATAACAATATTTGAGGGTGATAATCTATCCCTAATACTTTATATCCAAGCAATGACTCTTTGTCAGTCTTGTTAAGGAAATGCAAAGGGCAACGTGATAAGATCTGCATATGAAAGAAAAATTCATGTCACCTACATGTTTTTTTGTTGATGGCCTTAAGATGTACTTGAGTGATTTCAGGACATAGGAGTGGAATTAGGTCAGGAGAAGTGTTCATATAATATTCCAAACTGTACCTACCATTGAGGTTCTTAATGATGCAAAGTCTTGGAACAAAAGTACCATCTGTATAAAATTTCATTTTGCCAGGTAAACATGTAGCTGGCATCAGAACATGAATTTCATCGCAACAAATAAAAATAACAAGGAGAGGATAATTTTTAGCCAGAGAACAGGCATCTCTTTCCGGTAGAATGCTGGCAGAATTCTTACTTTAAAAGCTTTTAGATAGAAAAACATGCCACTGCAATGCTAAAGTGGTTGCAGACAAAAGAGGGAAAAATTCTTGTACATTGAACATAATTTTCATTACATGCCAGGCAGATGTTGAAAATGTAATAATGACCTCTCTGTACTTTAACATTACAGCTTTTCTTGTGGTATATTTGTCAACATCCTGTGAAATGGCCTATGTTTAATTAAACACAGCAGTTTTTATCATCCTGTGTTCATTCCAGAAGAGAATAATGGTCAAAAGGAGAATCAGTAGACTGCATCCTGATAAAATATAGGTGGCCAAAGCATATATATATATTATGTTTTGATAAATGATCTCAAATTTACACATTAAAATAGTGTATAAGGAACCCTTTTTTGTCAAAAATTAGGTTAAAAAAATATGGGAGTTTCTTATACACGGATAGTATTATAATCCCTTACAAAACCATTTCTCCAAATTTTAAACCCCCAAAATTAAGGGGTTCCTTATACACATTAGAATACGGTAACTCTTAAAAAAGCAGAAATTCTGGTCCAACTGATGGCAACATGGAACAAGGGCATTAAATAAAGATGATATGTCAATGGTCTTCTGCCCTCATCTTCTTACATTGCCAATGAGACTTCTTTCTTCGTATCAAACTTCACTTCAGAAGCCAATTTTCAGATGAATGCATTACCAATAAGAAAATACATGATTGGCTCAAAGAGAATATATCTGTTCACTGCGAGATTAGATTTTGTCTAACAGTAATTTCCCACTCTTAAATTTATATATAAGCTATAGACTAGCTACAGCCACTATCTGGTGAGGCCTGTTTTATTATTGGTCTATTTAATCAGAGCTGTCTGTGATTAAATAACAACAACAATCTTCAGGTGATCCAAATATACCCTCCAAAAATATAAGTTTTTTTGAAGTTTGTGGGTATGCTTTTAATGAAGATGATGCAAAGAACTGCTAAGTCATTGAAAAATCATCACCAACTCTGGTAGTCAGTCAAGTTAATCAGATGCTGGTTTGTTATGTGTACAGAAGAGTCTAATTCGTAATAATGTATTTCTAGTCTTGTTTTTAAATAATTTTGGAAGCGACACACACACACACACAGGTTCAGCAAGTGAAGAATTGTAATTTCAGTCTACAGGGTGTCCACAAAGTCTTGGTACATGGAGTAAATAAAATCAACATAAACAATTAAATATAAGAAATAATAATTTCTTTAAAGTAATGTGTTAATCTCCGTGTACCCAGACTTTGTGGACACCCTGTAGTTAACTATTTAAGCTTCGATGTAGTTTGTATCATGCATGCTGCTTCAATCAGATTGTTTATGTAAGCAGTTCAAACGTGAAATAAAATGATTTGCTAAAAGTAAGAGAAGTGTAACAATTCAGGCAATACACTTTGCTGGAGAGGAATGTTTTGCAGTGGTGAGAGAGGGGGGGGAGGGAGAGGTCAAACTAGTGAAGTATAAAGAAAAATCACAAAGTAAGAGATGTTGGAGAGCAAAGAAGGGAGATAATCAACAAGAACATTGGTGGAAATAGGAAAATGAAGAGAAGACAGCGAGAAGATGGTTAATAACAACGCTTACAACTGTGAGAAACAGGAAGGGTTGGTAACAAATTAGAGAACTAAGGGAAGATGGGAGTAAGGGTCTGGAATAATATTCAGAATAAATTCCCAAACTGGTATTAGAGTATGAGAAAAATTAAGTAAAACAAATGTGCATACATGCATGCATACACACACAAGTTCTCTCTCACACACTTATAGAATCCACTACACCACACAAACGCCCATCCACACACAGAGGAAAGTGCATACATTTAAGAACACATACTCTCACACACACGTTCTCTTTCTTCCTTCTTTTCCCCTCCCCTTCTCACTCACATCCATATAAAAATATAAATACAGAACCTGTAAACTAAGAGACAGAAAGACCTGAAGCAGATCTTGAGTAGGAGAGGGCATGTCACTGATGAGGTTATGACTGGCAACAAAAGGACTTTGACAAACTTAGCTGATTCGGTGACTAACTGACCGAATGATTAATCAAACAACTGATTAGTTAATTGATTAAATAGTCAACCAAATAGCAAATAAAGAAGTAAAATAGAACCAGTGTGTGTTTATTATTGGCATAATGACCCTCCTGAGATACAACAAAGTATGCATAAATTTTATTCAGATTTCTTTGTCAGATGTATTGCTTATTTATTCACATAGTTTTGAATTAATCATGCATTATTTTGTAACTTCAAAATTTCAATGGTGTGTTTGTATATTTTTACAATGATATTGTGGGGAAGGTGTGAGAGGTTGGATCTGGTCAGTTTTGACATAAAACAGGTAGAATATTTGGGCCAAATATGGTCAGTTAAAATGCTAAAAGGTTAAACTAAATGAAATCTAATCAGGCCAAAATAATGGTCTTTTAGATGTTGGATCTGTATATTTTCCCAGAGTTAAAATCTTCAAAATTATTTAAAGTTAAAGTTAGAAATATCCTGATCATCATGGTTCTTTTTTCTTTTAATCCTTATATGTGGAGGCGCAATGGCCCAGTGGTAAGGGCAGCGGACTCATGGTCGGAGGATCGCGGTTTCGATTCCCAGACCAGGCGTTGTGTGTTGGTTTATTGAGCGAAAACACCTAAAGCTCCACAAGGCTCTGGCTCTTTCGCTCCAACTTTCTCTCACTCTTTCTTCCTGTTTCTTGAGTAACGCTACGATGGACTGGCATCCCGTCCAGCTGGTGGGGAACACATACGCCATAGAAACCAGGAAACCGGGCCCATGAGCCTGGCTAGGCTTTAAAAGGGCACATAATAATCCTTATATAGAATTATTTGATTCAGAAACGTTGTGATATGTTGTATAACTTTCCTTTTTCAGGAAATTTTGTGTAGGCACAGACAAGACTGTGTGGTTAAGAAGCTTGCTTTGCAACCATGTGGTTTTGGGTTCAGTCCTACTGTGCCACACCTTGTGCAAGTGTCCTCTACACTAGCCCTGGGCCAACCAATGACTTGTGAGTGAATACGGTAAACAGAAACAGCAAGGAAGCCTCTGCGTGTGTGTGTGTATTTGTGCTTATGTTTGTCCCCCCCCTCCACCACCACAGCTTGACAATCAGTGTCGGTTTATTTATGTCCCCATAACTTAGTGGTTCAGCAAAAGAGACTGGTAGGGTACGTACCAGTGTTAAAAAAGTAAGTACTGGAGGATAGGGTGGAGTAGGGGGGGGCAATTTGTTTGACTGAATCCTTGAAGGTGGTGCCCCAGCATGGCTGCAGTCCAATTACTGAAACAAGCAAAAAAGATAAACGATGCTCTTTTATATCAGAGAACTCATATGGCAGATGGAATATATATATATATATATGTATGCGCAGGAGTGGCTGTGTGGTAAGTAGCTTGCTTACCAATCACATGGTTCCAGGTTCATTCCCACTGCGTGGCACCTTGGGCAAGTATCTTCTACTATAGCCTCGGGCCGACCAAAGCTTTGAGTGGATTTAGTAGACGGAAACTGAAAGAAGCCCCATCGTATATATATATATATATGCATGTGTGTGTATAAGTTTGTCTGTCTGTGTTTGCTCCCCCCCCCCATTGCTTGACAACTGATGGTGGTGCGTTTATGTCCCTGTAACTTAGCGGTTTGGCAAAAGAGACCGATAGAATAAGTACTAGGGTTCCAAAGAATAAGTCTTGGGGTCGATTTGCTCGACTAAAGCGGTGCTCCAGCATGGCCACAGTCAAATGACTGAAACAAGTAAAAGAGTAAAGAGTTAACACACAAAGCGCAACAGGCCATGATCATGGCCGTCAGGCACAGGTCGACCAGCCACGATTGTGGCTCAGATAGAGGCATTTAATTTATGAGTGTTTCTTGGGGTCTAATGTCACTCTAATTCTCCAATACCCATCACCCACCAAATGCAAGAGGACTAATAGTTCAATTAATGACTTTGCAGATGATGTAAAACTTGCCACCATTATATACTAAGAAGATATTTTAGCTACAATTGCAGCATGGAAGGTGTTTATAAGCCATTTAAAAACACACACAAACCATTAGATTCACTTCAAAATTTAATTTGCCAAAATATTTTCGTCACTTTGAGACTGCAACCTGTTCACTGACAAAATTCCGTGCTGCATCTTAAATTAAATTTCAATGTTGAAGTGAATCTAACAGTTTTTGTGTGTTTTTAAATGGCTTATAAACACCTTACAGACTGCAATGTTTTTGTTTCAGCACACAATCTCAGATCAGGTCACTTGCTATGCAAGTACATCTCCAATATTTTAACTATTTTTTTTTGTTTTTTATGTGAGCATGGTAGTCTCATTTTCATAAAATGTGCTCAGCAGTCCATGTTATTTAAGTGCAAGTCCCAGCGCTTTATGGGTTGAAGAAAACAACCCTTTAAATAAGCATGGAATTAACTAATGTTTTGGGTGGCAAAGAAAGTTAAGAAATTAGACCTATGAAGGTAAAGCAAATTCTCATACAACAACTGGGGGTGGGCAAAAGTAGGTATACAGTTGCTTAGTTGAATCGTTGAGGTTTAAAAATGAAAAAGGCATGAAAAGAATATTCTACCCATATTAAACAACTGTATGCCTACTTTTGCCCACTCCCAGTATATTCATATTTGAAGAATTTTCCAACTTTATATTAGCATAAATCTAAAATACAAAGGTAAAAGATATTTTAAAATGTTAAAATAATAAAGGGAAATTGTTATCCCAAACTCCATAATTCTTATCCTGTTCCATATTCAAAGAATGAAAAGCTTGCTCTCTCACCTTTGCAACATATCTTTATGCTTATCTTTGATATATATGAAACCTGATCTTTTCCACTATTGTACACCTTCCAACATACTGAATTTTTGTTTGTTTGGTTTTGCTGTTTTTTGGTTTTTTTTAGTATTCACCAATTCTAAACTATGCCATCTTTACAACTATTCATACTTTATATGCCTTACATAACAATACATATATATGCGCACACACATTCTCAAATATATACACATACATACACAAACCCATAGACTCAGATGGGTCACACATCCAGTGGCTACCATGGGTTTAAAACATTCAGCAAATCTTTAGAATTTGCATAATTCTATGACCTATGAGATAAATGGATCAATTAAACCTGTGTTATTTAATTCTCTAATCCTCAAAAACAAAACAAAGATTTAATCATATGTTAAACTATATTTCTGTTATAGAATTCATGGAATCCCATATTTAGAACCAAAAGTGAAGATATTAAGCAAAGTTTAGGTAAGTTAAAATATGTCTGTGACTTATTTCAACTGCTAAAAAGCAAATTCACTGCAGTTACCATGGAGAAAATATCTCTCTTATGGCAAAATGGTGTGGAAACACCTTATTTGAATACATTACAAATACAAATGTTTCTTGTTGAGCAAAATATTATATTCCCATCTCAATATCTCATGTGATATCATTTCTCTCCCAATGATTTTGTGCGTAAACTCAGTGAAGCACTGGTAATGAGAAATGGGAATTTGTTCCCAGGATTCTTCGAACAGATTCAATGGTTTTTTAAGCTTTGATGTTATGATCAGCTTCATTCCAGAGATTGTTTCGTAGATTAAGTAGAGGTAGAATATTAACTGTTTTTGTTTTTTGTTTTTTTGCCTTTTTAACTTTATCAGAACAAAACTGATTGGCCAAATGTGCAAATATGTTTAGGGCTCATTGTCATGCATCAGTATCCATTTGAATGGCAAAATATTCATCAGAATAGAATAAAAGAACATCTCTCAAGATGTGAGTGATGTAATAAACAGAACCAAGTTTTTGATCTGAAAAACATCTCCAGAACATGATATTGACTCACTTCATGGTGCTCTGGAGATAGGCGAGATTCTATTTGTTGCTGGAACAATGTCTCATAAACATCCTGCAATCAGATCTAAACTGACTGAACCTTGAATTATTTATTCATTCCACAAGACTTCACTTAACAAAGGTCCAGCTTTTAAGCCATGGCAAATTGAAAGCACGCTCTCTGGTTCTTCAAGAAAATGAATGACTTTTTCCGAGTGAAATTTTCATATAATGCCACTCAGTCGAGCTGAATGGGATTATGGCTGTATCCCATTGTAATGGGAATGGTTGAAATCAAGTGTCTAAGTCTCTTGTAGATGTCTAGACACAACTTCATGGTCAACTGCAGTCATTTAGTGATTAGAATCCAACAGCCTGTGATTAAACCCATCTTCTCTTGAGGACATTTTCATGAGTCTTGTTATTTCTATAGCAGTTACCAGTCTATAAGAAAGTGACAGCAAAATTCACACAGGAAGAATGACTGTAATTCAAATGCAAAAGCAGTGTCTCTGTAGCAAACACCAATCACTAAATAACCAGTTAACATCAAAACATACAACAAACACATACAATCGGTTACAACCAGGAATGTGCAACATGGGTAGGCAAAGTAGGCAGTGCCTACCCTGAATAAAATAGATCGATAGTAACATTTTCCTTTTATGGCAAAATATACACCTAATACAATAAAATTATGAAGGTTAGTCTGATTATTATGCATAAAATGCAAAGTGTTTTATTGTTTTGTAGATTAAGTAGGCATAATTCACCCCTACTTTTCAATCTCAGTATTAAAACTATGCATAATACTGCTGTAGTACACGTGCTGCATACATTCCAACAGTTTTCTTTACATCCTATAAAGGCAGAAGTAATTCTGCCTTCCACTCAATCGTGCACCTGTGTTTAGCTTATTTTTTTTTTCTGTTTTACTACATAAACATCACCAACTGCCTGTCGCATAACCAGCCCATTTATTTAAAAAGTACCTTTGAATTGTCAGGTGACATGCCATGCTTGAGGAGACCTATTGAGTCAAGTAATTCAAAATCTAAATAAAATCAAATCACAATCAAATGGAAATTGTAGTTGTGGCCGATACCAGTGCCACCTGACTGGCTCCCGTGCTGATGGCAGGTAATAAGCACCATTCATGCGTGGGTCATTGCTAGTGCCACCTGACTGGCTCCCCGTGTCGGTGGCACATAAAAAGCACTATCCGAATGTGGTCAATGCCAGCCTCCCTGCCCCAACTGTCTCCTGTGCTGGTAGCACGTAAAAAGGCACCATCCAAACGTGGCTGATGCCAGTGCTGCCTGACTGGCTCCTGTGCCGGTGGCAAATATAAAGCACCCACTATACCCTCGGAGTGGTTGGCATTAGAAAGGGCATCTAGCTGTAGAAACACTGCCAGATCAGATTGGAGCCTGGTACAGCCTCCTGGCTTGCCAGTCCCCAGTCAAACCATCTAACCCATGCCAGCATGGAAAACAGAAGTTAGATGATGATGATGATGACGTACCTGGTTACAACTGTTTACAGACAGCTAAACTGATAGAAACTGAATGAGAATGTCACTGAGCAATGTGTGCCAGCCTCTCGTGCTTTCCCGTCTATAGCATCCTGACCAATCTAAAACTATGGAAAATATTATGGATTCATAAATTTGAACAAATTTTGCAATTCTTTATCTATGTCTCTAAAGTTATGGAGTGGTGAAATTTAAAACCAAGGAAGACTTCTATGAAAATATTTTTCAATAAAGATATTATCAAACAAGTCTTTATCTATTTTGAGCGCTTGTTTATAGTGATATAAGAAAATTAATATGTATTGATTATTGATTATCAATTTTATTTGAAAATTTAAAAAACAACATAAAAACATCTGCTCAATGGTTTTAACCCATGGCTGCCACTATGTCACTATACATGAATGTGCATACACACACACACACACACACACACACACAGAGTAATTTCTAACTTGTTTCAGAAACAAAAACAAAATGTACTCAATATATTGTGTTTAGTGACTATATTTATTACGATACAGTAGATAAATATGATTAATCTTCCCTGACTTTAAGTTTCATGCTAAACAGAGCATAGCTCTAATAGATGTGATCTGAGAGACAATCTCCATCCACATTTCATCTAAATGAGCAATGCTCTATTGAGCAAGAAAATTAAATTCATAAGAAAGTAGTCATATCTATTTACTATTTTATAATAAATATATACACACAAGTATGCGTGTGATTGTGTGTGTGTGTGTGTGTGTATATATATATATATATATATATTATATATAATATATATTATATTTTTGATGATGATGATGATATATATATATATATTATATTATATATAATGTACACCTGAAAATTAAAATGTCAGCACTATCAAATAAGTTAAATAAAGATACTCTGTTAGCAAAAATTTATGAAAAGGAATCAAATCTCTCGACTCAAAATTGGGTGAACAAGCATAATTTTTTGTTGCACATCTTACAACTTTCACAGAATTTATATTGAGTATTCTAAAGAGAAAATGAATTTAAATAAATATAAATAGAAGCAAATAATAATTTTATATATGTGTATATGAATAATTTTGTACACATGAGCTAATGAGGTTGATTACATTACCTTGTTCTGTTGTCATTCATTAATTTATATATACACATGCTAGAGACATTGCTTCAATATGACAACACACACTCTCACACGCACTCACTCACACACACACTAACTCACACACTCTCTCTCACACACACACACTAACTCACACACTCTCCCTCACACACACACTCACTCACACACACACAAACATACATATGTATGCAGTGACGGACTTGCCAGCTTGCCCAATGGCAAGTGGGCCCCTGTGCCATTAAAATCCATATATGGGGGCCCATGTTAGTATCTAAGTTTGAGAATTTTTTATTCACTCCTGGAAGAAAGCATTAATTAATTCAACCTGGCTGTGTTTGCAGACAGTTGAAAAGAAAACTTTTAACAAAAAAAGAAAGAAAAAAAAAGAAAAATTAAATGATAGCATTGTAGTTGCGGGTGGGCCCCCTTGTAGTTGTGGGTGGACCCCCTTAGTCTCCTGGCAACCAATACTTTTAGACCCAGTCCGCCACTGTATATATGTCATTTACACATAGCGATCGTAAGAACCAGTTGTTAAAACTCAATATGGATGTGTAGTAAAGCATTAGGTAGGTACAAAACATGATATTAATTAATGAATTACAAAGGAACATGAGTCACATAACCAAGTTCATTAGCTTACAGGCGTTTCTGTTATAAGAAGCATTGCATTCATAGTTGACTGCTTGTGCAACATCTCACAGTTTCTTCAAAGCCAAATAAGAACTCAACTCTGAGTGCACTGCATAGTATTAGTAGGAACGCCTGTAAGCTAAAGTTGATTACATTACCCTGTTCTGTTGTCATTCATTAATTCATATATGCACATGCTAGAAACACTGCTTCAATATCACGACAACACACATACATACATATAAGTCTCTCAATGAGGGCAGTGCACCATGTGCCAAACCTTGAGCCTGGCACTAAATTGGCCTTGCCCCTCATAAAGAAGAGCAGAGCAAGACTAACTCACATTGAGACGCTCATTGGTGGCTGTACTATGCTGATATCAACTACTGTTCTAACACAAGAATAGAAATGACTCGAGAGAGGGAGCAAGAGGAGGAGGTGGAGTTAAGACTGACAGTGTATACTCCTTGTATATGTATGCATATGCACATTATATACGCATGTGTATATACAATATATATGTATGCATATGTGTATATACAACATATATGTATGCACATATTATTATAATACATATATATCATCATCATCATCTGACTGTGGCCATGCTGGAGCACCACCTTTAGTCAAACAAATCAACCCCAGGACTTATTCTTCGTAAGCCCAGTACTTATCCTATCAGTCTTTTTGCCAAACTGCTAAGTTACGGGAACGTAAACACAGTTGTCAAGCGATGGAGGGGGGAACAAACACACACACACATACAAACAAACATATACATATATGACAGGCTTCTTTCCATCTACCAAATCCACTCACAAGGCTTTGGTTGCCCCAAGGCTATAGTAGAAGACATTTGCCCAAGGTGCCACGCAGTGTGAGTGAACCCA
>NC_068984.1:15042894-15048205 GCF_001194135.2 Octopus bimaculoides
AGAGAGAGAGAGAGAGAGAGAGAGAGAGAGAGAGAGAGAAAGAGAGAGAGAGAGAGAGAAAGAGAGAGCTGTCTAAGAAACCATATGTCAGAAAAAATATGCACTCCTATGTTTGTGAATACAGAGAGTATGTTAATCACAGTATACAGTATTATAGATCCATTTCAACCAATCGGTTTCACACTGGGTATTAGACTACCAGATATTAGATAACAGTATGGCTAACCAACAACAACGTGCTCTGAAGAGCATATAGTGATGGTTAACCATGCTGTTATCTGATACCCAGTAAAATTGGCTGAAACGTATCTATAATCCTATATACTTGATTCACATATGTTTGGTGGAACAAACCGGAGACTGACAACTTAATACATAAGAATATATTTTATTCAGCTGTACAGTTACATAAGTGACCCAAGAGACGAAAGGCTTGTGCATTGCCTTTATCAAACTAACTAGTGAGATAAACGTAATGCATGAAGCCCACAGTCCTTGAGTCACTTACGTAACTCTGCAACCAAATAATTTATGTATGGCTGTCTCATATATATATATATATATATATATCATCATCATCGTTTAACGTCTGCTTGCCATGCTAGCATGGGTTGTATATATATATATATATATAACTTGACAGACAGACTGAGACACACAGACAGAGGGAAAAGACAAAATAAACAGATAGGTAACTGAACAGTTGTAGGTAATACAGTAGATGTAGAAAGCTGGTGATTCACTCTGCTTCTATCTGGAGTTTACCATTTGATGCAATCCTCCAAGCTTCAATATGAATTATTTGTTAATGTCATCTCTTCAAGGATTGTAACATGCAAGAAGCTTTAAGTTTAGATGGAGTGAATTCTCAGCTTCGTACAATACATATCTATATAAATGTGTGTGTGCGTGTATATACACATATACATACATGTGTGTATATTACGCATATGCATACTCAGGTGTACACACACATACATACATATATGTGCATATAAATATTTATATAAAGGGCATTATTACAGAAAATAATAACGCCACTCAGTGGACTTCTCAAAATAACCACATTTAGTACCTAATGCGAGGAAAAAACAACCAACAGAAGACGACCAACTTTCTTTTAAATAAACTTAACTGTGTATCGGCCGATTTCGCGATTACTAGAATGAATCTAGATTTCGTTCATCAGCACATCTAGATTCATTCTAGTAATCGCGAAATCGGCCGATACACAGTTAAGTTTATTTAAAAGAAAGTTGGTCATCTTCTGTTGGTTGTTTTTTCCTCACATTAGGTACTAAATGTGGTTATTTTGAGAAGTCCACTGTGTGGCGTTATTATTTTCTGTAATAATGCCCTTTATATAAATATAAACGAATAATTATATTCTTGGGAATAGAAATTTCCCATATGAATTTTTTTACACACTGGCTTCTTGATAAAATTCTTGTAAAAGAGTTTTATTCCTTTTTGAATTTATTTATGTGTATATAAATATATATATATATATATATATATATATATATATATATATATATAGCTTATTTCAGCTATGAGTGTTAAGGGAACATACACTTAATATAGATAACTACATATTTATATAAACACATACACACACACACACACACACACACACACACACACACACACAATATAAAATCAGATGTACATATGTGTGTGTGTGTGTGTATTCAGGAACTGAAAATAAGAGAGTGAGGCAAAATAAGGTGGGGTTTCCCAACTACAGCAAGAGAATTAGATAGATGAAGTGAGGGGAGAGAAAGCAAGAGCCAGAGAGAGAGAGAGAGAGAGAGAGAGAGAGAGAGAGAAATAGAGAGAAATGACAAATGTTGTTACTGAAAGTGATAGACAGAAGGTGGTTGAGAAGAATTTGATACACCAACAACAGAAATAGATGATACACTAAGCGTATGACACATATTATCACCTGACCAAAGAGAAAGTGCATACTACGTTTCACGTGACCAACAGACAAATTTAGAAAACACCATGTTATTTTTGTCTATCTCTTTTGTTTTTATGGTATGTCAAAGCTATAATTATCATCTGATGTTGCTTATATACATTAAAGAAATGTAAGAAAAATATTGGGAAAGAAAAAGAAAATAGTATTGGTCCAGTGTTGATAAGGGCCTCCTAGTGACCCCATAAATCTTGTAAATAATATATATTTCCTTTTCTTTGATGATTGCTTGTTTTTTTTTTTTTTTCTGTTTGCTTTTAAAGAAATTTGAGAGCCAAAGAAAAACAAATATAAAAATAAATTATGTATGTGTATACATGTTACTTGTATTCGTGTTCGTCAGGATTTCCAGATACTCAATGTTCTTGCATGCACACGTACACACACGTGTGTGCATGCATGATGCATGTGTGTGTGTGTGTGTGAGTGTGTGTGTACAGAATTTGTGCATGTTGAATGACAGAAGAAGGAGAAAGAAGACAGAATTGCTGAAATGAATTTCCAAAAAATTTCTTTGGATAGATTTGAGAGTGAAGCTTAAATTTCTATAGGTCAAAAGGCCAGGATATTTTAAAATATCAATGACGTATTTGAAAGACTTGGCACATTTTGGAGAGTTAAGAGTAGTTTGTCTTGAAGGCAATGTTCCCATCTGCTCTCAGCGGTTTAATAATGTTCAGGGTATGGTAGTTAGCTATCAAACAAACTGTGAGACAGATTTGGATGCAACAGCTGTGCTTCTGTCGATGTTGCTGTGGTTGTTGCTGCTGCTGCTGTTGAATTAGTTGCTGCTGTAGATGATGATGATGCCTCTTCCTCCTCTTCTACTTCTTCCACTTCTTCTGCTAGTGCTCTTTCTGTTGCATTTCTTGACTTAGCTGTGGGAGTCTGTTTTTGATTTCTGGAGGGTAACTGACTGGGCATTGATATAGCTTCTTCATATGATGGAGGTGGATAATCAAGTTCTGAGTGAGGTCCTGCCTCGGTCCCTCCATTCATACCTTGCAAAATAATGTGCACTCTGGGTTCAGCATCATCCCCAAAGGTAGTCTGCGAAGATGAATTTATCCGGCCGTTTTGAACTTCTCCTAAAACAGCAATAAACAAAATGAAATTAATTTTTTTTTTTTCAAATAAATTGGAAAATGCAAATGCTGTAAAAAATAACAAAAAAAAAAGAATTTTAATTATTGCCTCAACATAATATTAGGATTATGGCTTGGATTATAGAAGGGAGCAGGCGTTGGGAGGAGGGAAAGAATGTGAAGAAGATATAAAAGAAGAAAAAAGAAGTAAAGAAGAAGATAAAGAAAAACTGAAAAGAGTGACAAAAGTTAAAGAGAAAGGAAATGGAAAACTAATACAAAAAAAAGTACAGAGAAAATTAAAAGACAAAAACATGTCCCAAAAAATGAGGAACATAGACTTGAGCAGAAATAGAATGGGAAAGAGAGAGAGAGTGAGAGAGGGGGGAGAAAAAGAAATAGAAAGAAAAAGTAAAAAATGGAAAACGAGGAGAGAAATAATAACTTAGAACAGGTTCAGTTGCTAGCAACGTTTTTTTTATGGATTACACGTGTTGAGGTTGACTGGGCTACGCATTAAAAATAACGTTTACATGAAACTAAAGAAGCTTGTATGAGGAGATGGAGCTAAATGGAAAAGCAGGAACAAGCAAGAAACTCAGAAAGAAATGAGAGAAAATGTATTCAAAATGAACAGCTCTAAAACTGAATCTAAATTGCTTAAATGTATTCACACATTGAGGAGAATCCATCTGGAAAACATCTGCACCAAATATAAATATTTAACTAGGTACCTTGTAGAGTTCCTTCTGACTACTTGTATTTGGAATATTTCAGGTAACCAAATCTATGTTGTATTATACTGTAGTATAGCCTGTTCTCTTCAGATTATATATATGAGTTTGTGTTGGCCTTGTAGACTATACTTGAGAAATATGTGACTTCTGACCTGCATGGTTAACCACATGTAATAAAAACTGGCGCTATACAACAATAAAAGAATTGCATAATTTCAGGTGCAGGCATGTGTTGTGTGGCTAAGAAACAGGCACGGCTGTGGGGTGCAGGCATGGATGTGGGGCGCAGGCATGGCTGTGGGGAGCAGGAGTGGCTGTGGGGAGCAGGAGTGGCTGTGGGGCGTAGGCGTGGCTGTGGGGTGCAGGTATGGCTATGAGGTTAAGAAGCTTGCTTTGCAACAGCATGGTTCCAGGTTCAGTCCAAACACAACACCTTGGGCAAGTGTCTTCTATTATAATAGCCGCAAGCAGATCAACGCATTGTGAGTGAATTTGGTAGATGAAAACTGTGTGAAAGCCCATCATGTACAATGCATGTATGTGTGTGTGTGTGTGTGTGTGTGTGTGTGTGTGTGTGTGTGTGTGTGTGTGTGTGTGTGTGTGTGTGTGTGTGTGTGTGTGTGTGTGTGTGTGTCTTTGTGTCTGTGCTTGTCACCTCCACCCACTGCTTGACAACCAGTGTTGGTTTGTTTACATCCCTGCAACTTAGTTCAGCAAAAGGGATCAACAGAATAAGTACCAGACTTAAAATAACCCCAACACCACCACAAAAAAAATTTTTTTTTTAAAACCCTAAATTCCTGGGGTCAATTTATTCAACTAAAACCCTTCAAGATAGTGCCCCAGCATGGTCCCAATCCAATGCTTGAAACAAGTAAAAGATAAAAGACAATTCTACTGTCCAACAAGAATTCATAATTAATTTAAAAGCATTTTTGTTCTCATTCTTCTTAGAAAATGGTCAAAACATTCCCTGGCCTCAGGACTCTGATGTGAATTCAACAGAAATGTAATAATTTTCAATCAGCATCAAATTGTTGTTGTTGTTGTTGCTATTAGTTTTTATTAGCATCTTTTCTGTGGCTTCTGTCATTAGAAGCCTAATATGTGCCTGCCATTTTTCATTTGAAAATCCTACATTTTTTCATTTCAAAATCCTACTAAGCATCTCTGTCTTACATTATTTACATTATTTACATTTGACGGATATTCGTCCTCATCTTGTTTGTTGTTAACACAACGTTTCGGCTGATATACCCTCCAGCCTTCGTCAGGTGTCTTGGGGAAATTTCGAACCTGGGTTCTCATTCCTATCGATGTTACTATTATTATTATTATTATATGGAAACCACTTCCCCCTGTGGGATGAAGTTAAAATAATAGACAGGGAACAACACTGGAAAATACGAAAACTAAAAGAAGCAGCACATATGCTAGGACACAACAACCTCCTAAGCAGACCGAGTGCAGATATGAATAGCATATGGGAACCGGTATTGAGGAAG
>NC_068984.1:15048334-15058491 GCF_001194135.2 Octopus bimaculoides
TAATAATAATAATAATATAATAATAATAATAATAGTAACATCGAAAGGAATGAGAACCCAGGTTCGAAATTTCCCCAAGACACCTGACGAAGGCTGGAGGGTATATCAGCCGAAACGTTGTGTTAACAACAAACAAGATGAGGACGAATTTCCGTCAAATGTAGATAATGTAAATAATGTAAATAATTCCTCATCTCTTAAATATAGAACTGTATCTCTGTCTTATCTTAATAACAAATTTAGCATTTAATCTGACCTAATATTCTAACTGTTTTATGTTAAAACTGACAAAATCCAACCTCTCACACCTACCCTACAATGTCCTTCTAAAAATATACAAACACACCATAGAAATCTTGAAGTTACAAGATAATGTGTGATTAATTCAAAACCATGTGAATAAATGATACATTTGACAAAGAAATCTGAATGCTAGAGGGTTAAACCTTGCAGCTTAGAGTTCAAACCTTAACCAATTTGTTCTCTCATCCTTCTGTAAATAACAGTTTCTGATTTAAGTACAAGATCAGGAGTAGTTGATACCATCAACTACAGTACTAGACTAGTAATTTATTTTACTGATCCAGATGATGAAGAGAGATCATCTCCTAATGATGAAGAGGAAAGATGAAAGGAAAATTCAAATTACATGTAAATTTTATTTTGTTTTTGATTGGTTTTACAAAAGATAAAAAAAAAAACCTAAAATATCTTAAATAATATACATACATCATAAAGATATATATAGACAAATTCACATATGTCCAGTGCAGTCACGGCTGTGTAACTAAGAAGTTTGTTTCCCAACCATGAGGTTCTGAGTTCAGTCTCACTGTATCACACTTTGGGCAAATGTCATATATATGTTGTGTGTGTGAGAGAGACAAGGTGTCGCATTTTGACATCACAGGAGAGTCGTAAATGAGTGTCACTGACATGCCAGTAGTGTCACACATTTCCAATTGTCCATGAAAACACATCCAGCTGGGAGATAAGTGAGGATTGGTGACAGGAAGGATATCTAAGCTATAGAAAATCTACCTCAATAAACTCCGTCCAACTGATGTAAGTTAGGAAAAGCAGATACTCTTTTTACTCTTTACTCTTTTACTTGTTTCAGTCATTTCACTGCGGCCATGCTGAAGCACCGCCTTTTAGTCGAGCAAATTGACCCCAGGACTTATTCTTTGTAAGCCTAGTACTTATTCTATCGGTCTCTTTCTGCCGAACCGCTAAGTTACGGGGGTGTAAACACACAACCCTCGGTTGTCAAGCGATGTTGGGGGGGGGGGGACAAACACAGACACACAAACATATACATACACATACATATATATATATATATACATATATATGACAGGCTTCTTTCAGTTTCCATCTACCAAATCCACTCACAAGGCTTTGGTCGGCCTGAGGCTATAGAAGACTCTTGCCCAAGGTGCCACGCAGTGAGAATGAACCAGAGACCATGTGGTTGGTAAGGAAGCTACTTACCACACAGCCACTCCTGTGCCTTGTTAAGATAAAAACAATAATGGGACCTTGTAGACAATCTGTAAGTTAATATGTAAGTAACTAGGCTAAATAACATATTAAGACCTTGTAGGAGGGAGCTGAAATTAGTAAGGTCAGGATTGGCAATGAAAGAAGTGTGAATATTGTGATGGAGCATGGCTGTGAGGCAAGGAATTTGAAAAGAAATGTGTTATGCATTGGATGTCCAACAGCAACATCCATAAAAGGAGAACTGCAAGTTAGCTGAGTGATGAGGCATTAAAGACATTAGCTGGTGCATCTACAAGAGGCAAGAGTATTGGTATGGACACAGGATGGAAATGGATGACGACACTTTTAGCGTGTAAAAGAGGCATATACAGACAGGGGAGGATACATGTAATAGAGAGGAAGATCAAAGATGGAGACTGTTCAGACAACTGGGCCTTATGCAATAAACTGAAGAGTAACTGAATGATGTGCTACAAATTTTTATAAGCCATGCAAACACAGAAAATGGTATAAACATGATGGTAATGATATGATGAGTGTCCATTAGGGTTTCACATTATTAACCCCTCATCTCATGCACCCCTTCTAACGGTACTCAAAATTAGACACCTGTGAAATTTTTTTTTTTTGTGTGCATAAATGACTTTTTTAATGATTTTCTACTGAAATACACTGCTTTTACTGCAATTAGTTTTGAAAATAATGAAGAATTTTGTAAAATAATTTTTGTCATTGATAAGTTGATGTTTGAAACATAAATTGAATCATGATTTTAATGGAAGTTTTAATTCAGATCATTTTAAAAGATGAAGTTTGTATCAAAGAACCAGGTGTTATCTCGGGAATGCTGGTATAAAAAGGGTTAAAAATAAAAGGAACTAACCAGAAGCTGCAAAGAAGTTCAAATGAGTAGAGCTTATGCCAAACATTCTAAAGAAGATTACGATCAAGACTAAAATGTCACTTTGTAGAAGGAACGACCATATTCCAACTGCATCATGGGAAAAGCAAATACTCATCATTATACACACTCAGTGAGCAAAATGTTTTAAGCTAGTTGTTAATCACTCAAATACAAAGTTTGACAACATTGATTTTATTAAACAGAGCAATGAGCCAGATCTAAAAACACAATACCAAATGCAAGCTTGTGAATTCACAACTTTTGTCCCCCTACTTTAAACTATTTCTTGAATTTGGTTGAGGCAACTTATTTCAGTGAGTTTTTCCTGTTACTTTGTGTTAGCCATGCTTGGCACTCAACAAGCCAAGATTTTGAACTCAGTTACCATGCCTACTACTCAAGAAGCCACACCTCAAATTCCATAGCCATGCTTCTAACTTATCAATGCCACTCTTCAAACCCAGCAAAACCAGATTTATGACTCATTATGATGATGATGAAGGAACTCCTCTGATGTGCTGATACACCCATATTGTGGTGATAGGAATGATAATGATGCTGTTGTTGATGGTGGTCATGGTGATGACAATGATGACATTTCTCTATGGTCTAAAGCAGTAAGATAAGACAGCACTTTTCTCAGAAAAGGACATCATTTCAAAATATCACACACACACATGGCTACAAATAAAAATGCCTCAATTAGAGAGGGAAGTGTCCCCAAAAATGGTGAAATGAACAGCTTGCATCAGTATGGTACTCAACAATTTGAAGTGGTGAGCTGGCAGGAGGGTCAGCACACCAAAAAAAATGCTTAGAGGCATTTCGTCCGTCTTTATGTTCTGAGTTCAAATTCCACTGAGGTCAATTTTGCCTTCTATCCTTTTGGGGGTCAATACAATAAGTACCAGTTGAGAACTGGGGTCAGGGCAATGTAATTGACTTATCCCCTCCCCTGAAATTGCTGGCCTTGTGCCAAAATTTGAAACCAATATTTGATGTAGTTCCTCAAGAAGTGAACACCTCTCTAAAAATGGGTAACTATGACTGTAAGCAGCAGCAGCAGCAGCAGCAGCAGTGGTTAAAACACCAGGTCTGCTCTGCCATGATTGAGTAGACATAATGAAAGATATCCTTACCTGAAACCATTCTGCCCATTTTTTTTCTACCCAGACATAATGTATCCAGGATTACATCATCTTATATGACATTCCTGTTTTTAAATGACAGGATGTGATTCAAGGGAAATTTAGTTGTTATTTCTAGCATTCTGAGTGATTGCATAGTGACTTTCTCATTGGATCAGAAGTCATAAATATAAACGTTTTTTCATCTGTTTGTTCATTTTATAACGAAGAGAATGGCTTTTTCATGCAAATTTCCACATTTGAATGCTGTTGAAGCTATTCAATTTACATTTGAATGTCCTTTCTATCACTGATAACAAGCTCCAATTCCTCAACTGCAAACAAAAACTGGAAGAGCTTGTTATCAGCCTGGTAGATAAAGACAGGCAAGCAAGATATGAAGTGACCCAAAGCCACAAGACAGTGACTGCAGTAAAAGCTGAACTCAAATCCACTGACACAGTAGTTTATTTTTTCAACTTTACACGTCACTGTGTCTCATATGTGTAATTAGGACTAAACCATCTAGGCTAGTTTTTGTCAAGAATTAAGATTTGATAGAGCCTTAATGTTTCAGTGATCTGACAATGGTCAGGCTAACAGACCATCGCCCAGTAATGAAGGATATCTATTCTGTTCAGATTGAGAAAGTCTCCATTATTCTTTCTCGACTCTTCATGGATAAGCTTCTATTGCTAAGATGTCACAAGGAACCAACCACATACACATGCAGCATTTGCAATGTAAATAACAAAAATAATGATGATGATGAGTTATTTGCCCAGGGATGTCTAATAATGATGATGGTCACTCCTATCGATTTCGACGTATGAGTGTTTGAAAAAAAGGATTTTCAGGAAAAAAAAAGGATTAAAAATAATAATAATGTGATGATGATGATGATGATGGTAAGAATAATATAAAAGACAGACATAAAATTCTAGTAATTTGATAGACATCTCAATCCCTTCTGACCAAAACAGTGTCTAGAAGGTCAAGACACCATCAAAGTACAAAGATCTAGAAACTGAAATAAACATGTATAAAAAGGTTAAAACAGTAAAAAAAAAATATTTTAACGTCAGGTATGATAAAGAGGAATATAAACAAAAATATAAAAACAATAACAGGGCACACAACTCTACATACAGTAAACAAAGAAAATCTGCTTAGGTACAGTTCACATCTTACACAAGACAACTGGCATCTTAACCCTTTCGTTACCAACCTGGCTGAAACCGCTTCTGGCTCTGTAATACAAATGTCTTGTTTTCAAAAGTTTTGAATTAAAATCTTCCACCAAACCTTAGTCACGATTTATGTTCCTAACACTAGGTTAGTGATAACTAAGTTATTTTACTAAATTCTTTGTTATATTTAAAATTAATTGAAACAAACACAGAATATCTCAAAATAAATACAGTAGCAAAAGGGTTAAAAAATATAATAGAGAAACAATTCTTAACCCTTTTGATACCAACCCGGCTGAAACCGCTTCTGGCTTTGTAGTACAAATGTCTTGTTTTCTTAAGCTTTGAAATAAAATCTTCCACCAAACCTTAGTCACAATTTATGTTCTTAACACTAGCTTAATGATAAAGTTATTTTACTAAAAATTAATTAAAAAAAACACAGAGTATCTCCAAATAAATATAGTAACGAAATAGTTAAAAATATAATAGAGAAATAATTCTTAACCCTTTTGATACCAACCCAGCTAAAACCGCTTCTGGCTTTGTAGTACAAATGTCTTGTTTTCTTAAGCTTTGAAATAAAATCTTCCACCAAACCTTAGTCACGATTTATGTTCCTAACACTAGGTTAGTGATAACAAAGTTACTTTACTAAATTCTTTGTTATATTTAGAATTAGTTAAAAGAAACACAGAGCATCTTAGCAGAAATATGGTAACGAAAGGGTTAAACAAAGCAGTCTGCTTACACAAGATAGCTCACACCTTACACAAGATAGCTCACACCTTACACAAGATAGCTCACACCTTACACAAGATAGCTCACACCTTACACAAGATAGCTCACACCTTACACAAGATAGCTCACACCTTACACAAGATAGCTCACACCTTACACAAGATAGCTCACACCTTACACAAGATAGCTCACACCTTACACAAGATAGCTTTAATTCAATAGCACAACTCATACTAAACACTTGCTGCCCAATTCACACAGCATGTACTCTACAGCAGTGCTACTCAAAGTGGTGGTTCACAGACCGGCACCGGTCTGCAGACCAGCACCAGACCGCAAGCCATCAGCTGCCAGTATGCGGTGGCAGACAGAAAAAGGTCGAGGGTGGAGTCACCACCCAAAACCCTAAAGAAAAGAAAAGCAGGGAAGGCAAAAAAGAAATATGTGGATGAAACAGAAGACACAGAGAATCGAACTATGGAACCAGAGATAGAAGAAATTAGTGAAAATGACGGAATTAGACTGGAGAAAATGGAAGAGTGGATGAATAAAGTACAAGAACAAAGAGTAAAAGCAAGGAGGATGGGACGACCTTCGGGTCGAAATTTAAGAATGTTAATGATCTGTAAGAAAGATATAGAATTGGAAAAGAGGTATAACGAAGATAAAAGGTGTGATTAGAGTAAGATTGGAACCAGAATTGTTTGAAACCAATGAGAAAGCAGTGTTGCTGGAAACAGAGAAGATACAAAAACTAATAGGAGAGTTCCTGGAATTAATTAAACAAATGGATATATATGTTCGATATGAGAATCTGCCCAGTGTGATTGAGAGAGAGGATCTGCTCGAATATATAACGGACGAATGATAAAAAAAGATAAGAGAATGATTATAAGAACAGTAAAATGGGACTGCGAACTTTGGGGGAGCTCGTAAGCCATTTCATCCTTTTCATTATAAATATTTCATTACATATTCATCATTCGTTACATGTACCCCACGTTTTGTGTTGTCTGTCCTTGTAAAGTTCACTCTATGTTGGGGCTTTATTCCATAAATAAAGAGATTAGTATGCGGTGTTTCCAGAAAAGAAAGAATAATTATAAAATACTTATGTAATATTGTATTATTTGTTTACAAAATATATATAAAATTTTAAAATTGTCAACTTTTATTATATTCATTATATATGTTGTTTCTGGTATAAATTAATATTACTAAGAAATATGACCGGTTCCTGGCACATCATCATCGTTTAACGTCCGCTTTCCATGCTAGCATGGGTTGGACGATTTGACTGAGGACTGGTGAACCAGGTGGCTACACCAGGCTCCAATCTGATTTGGCAGAGTTTCTACAGCTGGATGCCCTTCCTAACACCAACCACTCTACAGATGGATGCCCTTCCTAACACCAACTACATTTACGTGCCACTGGCACGAATGCCAGTCAGGTGGTACTGGCAACGGCCATGCTCAAAATGGTGTATTTTACATGCCACCTGCACAGGAGCCAGTCCAGCGGCACTGGCAATGATCTCGCTCGAATGTCTTTTCACGTGCCACCAGCACAAGTGCCAGGAAGGCGACACTGGTAACGATCACGCACATTGGGAAAAAAAAAAATGCCGGTATGTCACATCAGATAGTTCTATAAGCACTGCTCTACAGGATCACCAACCAATAAAATAAAACAAAATAATACTTTTATATCATCCAACACCTGCTATTGTAACACGCTTCAGATATCACCAGCAACTCCCACAACTCACATACTTCACACAATGAACAAAAGTAACATTAGAAACAACAAAGAAAAAGCAATGGTAGCACACAATCAGATATTGTTGTAAACACCCCAAGAACATGGAGGTGTATCTGGTGCTATTGCAAAAACTAGTATAAACACGATAATAATATGTCAACCTCAAATTTCTTGTCAAACTCAATTTCATTATCTTTAGTTTCAATTATGTTGTCAACTATCTCAATTTCATCACAACAGACATCGACTCCATCATTGTCAACTTAAATGTCATCACTGTATGATGAAGTGACTATTCTAATAAACAGACATTGACATTAGTGATTATTTGTTATAAAATTATAAAATATGGTAAAACGGTTACAAGTTTTATCTAATAGAAATTGTCACATCTTGCATTACCATAAATATACATACATTTACTTTTTTACATGCAAAATTACATACTACACCATATATATACACCATATATATATACTACACCATATATATATCTGCAACAAACTGGTTTCCTGTTCAGGAGGCAATATGTATGCCACAGAATCTGGGAAACTAGCCTTATGAGCCTATTGCCCAGAGAGGGCCTCTGATCCCTTTTTTTATCATCATTATCATCATCATTTAGCATCTGTTTTCTATGCTGGCATGGGTTGGACAGTTTGAGTGGAACTGGTAAATGAGAGAGCTGTAGCCAGTTTAATTTTTTTATTCATTGGTCCTATTTCTTAACTTTCTTAACAGATTCCTAACAAAAATCCAGCACAGTTATCTTTGGTAATCAAAGTCAGCCTGGTATCGATCAATATATTTATATTCTACACAATTCCCAAACATTAATATAGCACAAACCAGACAGAACAGAATATAAACAATCTCTGTCCAGCACTAAAATACAATGCACTAATCACAGAGTATATAGGAGACATCAAACAAAATAACACAACTCACATCACACATATTCTACACAATAGACAAAATATTAAAAAATAATACCACATGCAACAAAAATATCTTATGATAAAACAACAGTTATAGCATAGACACAACTCTACATCCGCAAAGACAATGTAGCAACAGACCTCAGGAACACAGAGATACATATAATGGTAGAGGGTGGAGTAGAAACTCACCCTCACATGAGTATAAACTCACGTGATGAATAATAGAAACTGTTAAAAACTAAACTGAAAAAGGGGCCAGAGGAAAAGGAGCTATAGAATACTAAAACAAGGTCAAGAGTCTTCTGGTTACCTAATATAATTCTCTGATGTCCCAAATGGTCAATACCAAAAACGTTTTTCATGGCTAATAATAAGAGGAGAAAGAACTAAAGAAAACTAGATCAATAAAAATCTCATCACTGATTGAAAATCGCAGGACTCAAAGCTGAGATTGAAACCTTTCTGCCAGAAACTACTAAAAGTATATAATGAAGATGGAATTCAAAAGTAATGAGGAGTTTGTGAAGAAAATCAATCACATTGTTTGTAACCAGCCAGTCTTGGCAACAAAAGCAAAAAAGCAGGACTGTTATTCAAAAGTGAGCATGACTTGATAACAAACATTGTACTTTTGTTGGTTGTTTTAGATGCTTATGAAATCATGAGCAGATATAGACACCCTCCCGGACTTCCCACCTTAATCTCAGTGGAACATCAATGATATGAGAGAGAGAGAGAGATGGATGGAGGAAGAGAGCTGCAACTACACAGAGTTGATACACTGCTTCAGAAGAATGGTCTGAATCAATGTGAAAAGAAGTACGTTGCTCAACGATTCAATGCACCACCCAGTCCAGAAACCACACTCCCAACTTTACAAATTCTAAGCTTAACATCTTAACCACTAGGCCATGCACTTTCACAAAAGTACGTATATATACACACACACACACATGTTGGAGCTTTCATCTACTGAAAATTATGTTAGTATTGCAAAATACCATTAGCAAAGAGTGTAAATATACACTAGGAAGGTCTCAGAGAACGATAAAGTGATCATACTTTGAGATTGCTTAAACATCAATGGATATTGTTTTTGCAAAGGAAGGCAGTTTTCCTGATCAATGTGGAGGTCCGTCAATAGAAGATAAAAAGAACACATCTAAGTATACAAATCTGGAAATGGAAATAATCACAATGCAGCATCATTCCCGTAATAACATTGCCTCAGGAATGATTGTAAAAAAGATGCAGACAAACAGATAACCAAAATCTCAGGATTGATACAAATAACACGGAGAACATAGCAGTACAAGGCAGTTGCATACATAGTTATTACTACATAGAGTACTTTTAATATAGTAGAAGGAAAGAAAAAAAACAACAACAAAACACTGCACATAGCACAAGGCACACAAGCCTGCACTCACCAGTGCAGTAAAAGTGCAGAATATAAATAATAATCATGTGTGTGTGTGTGTGTGTGTGCGCATGTATGCATGTGTGTGTGGGAGGGAGAGAGAAAGAAGTATTCACTGCTGTCCTTTTGCCTCCAGGAAAAGAAGAAGTAAAACAGACTCTACATTCTTTACATTATTTACATTTGACGGATATTTGTCCTTATCTTGTTTGTTGTTAACACGTTTCGGCTGATATATCCTCCAGCCTTCATCAGGTGTCTTGGGGAAATTTTAAACCTGGGTTCTCATTCTTAAGGTATTTTTCAATGTTGTTGTTGTTGTTCAGGTCACTGCATGAAATTGAACTCGGAATCTTGGGGTTAGTAGCCTGCACTCTTAACCACTACACCACATGCTCGTAGTGTAGTGATTAAGAGCGCGGACTACTAACCCCAAGATTCCGACTTCGAACCCAAGCAGTGACCTGAACAATAATAATAATAATAATAATAATAACAACAACAACAGCATAAAAAAATACCTTAAGAATGAGAACCCAGGTTCGAAATTTCCCCAAGACACCT
>NC_068984.1:15058501-15068048 GCF_001194135.2 Octopus bimaculoides
AAAAAAATACCTTAAGAATGAGAACCCAGGTTCGAAATTTCCCCAAGACACCTGACGGAGGCTGGAGGGTATATCAGCCGAAATGTTGTGTTAACAACAAACAAGACGAGGCCAAATAGCCATCAAATGTAAATAATGTACATAATTCCTCATCTCTTAGATATAGAACTGTAAAACAGACTGTCTCTTTCTTAATGGCATCGTCATTCTGGAGAATTACTGATTCCTTGAGATTATCTCTGCTTCTCATTCAGGGACAGTCACACTTGCTGCTGGGTGTTTGTTTACCTTCTCTCAAAGCAAAGATAAATTCAATGTGTTAAGAATTTATCTGGAATGATATTTGGTACACTCTTACTCTTTTACTTGTTTCAGTCATTTGACTGTGGCCATGCTGGAGCACCGCCTTTAGTCGAGCAAATTGACCCCAGGACTTATTCTTTGTAAGCCTAGTATTTATTCTATCGGTCTCTTTTGCCGAACCACTAAGTTACTGGGACTTAAACACACCAGCATTGGTTGTCAAGCAATGTTGGGAGGACAAACACAGACACACAAACATACACACACACACATACATATACATATATATATATATATATATATACACAACGGGCTTCTTTCAGTTTCCGTCTACCAAATTCACTCACAAGGCTTTGGTTGGCCCGAGGCTATAGTAGAAGACACTTGCCCAACATGCCATGCAGCAGGACTGAACCCGGAACCATGTGGTTGGTAAGCAAGCTACTTACTACACAGCCACTCCTACGCCTTTAACTTTATATATACAGGTACACACACGCACACACACATGTGTGTGCTTCTACATGTAAATATCAGTGAGGCAACACAAAAGCAGTACCCTTTAAGCAAAGTTCCATGCAATACTTGCTCTGCACTGAGTTACACACACTCCTTTGTCTTTCTGTTAGAAATGCAATGAACCAGTGAGTTGGCCTGTTTGAAACTCATAAACCAACAATACTGTTGATTGAAAGAGAACCATCAAGTAATTGAACCATTTAAATCATTTCGACAATATAATTTCCAGTATCAAGTAACATAGAAATATTAAATATCTGAATATGAAATTAACTAAGCAAAACAGGAAATATCAGCTCTGTTCAAAGAATGTTTATTGGCAATTAAAAATGGCGACAATGATGACGGTAGCAACGATGACAACACTGATGATGATGATGGTGGTGGTGGTGGCGGCAGTGATGATGATGGTGTTAATAATGATGATGATGGTTATGGTGATGACGATGGTGGTGGTGGTGATGATGGGATGATGATGATGATGATGATGATGACAACCATGACAATAATCATGATGACAATGCTGCTGATGCTGACAATGATGACGGTGGTGTTAATAATGATGATAATGGTTATGGTGATGATGATGGTGGTGGTGATGATGATGACAACTATGACAATGATCATGATGACAATGCTGCTGATGATGATGACAATGATGATGGTGGTGGTGATGATGATGACAATAATAATATCAACAAAACCAATAATATTTACGATAACAATGAACTTTTATTTCTTTTGTTTACAAGATACATTGCTCTTTCTGTGGCCAGTATGGAGTCTATAGCTGGTGGACTCAGTGCTTGATATATTACTGGTACTGATTTTATCACCTTCAGAATGGTGAAAAATAAAAGTCAGCTAAAGTATAATTGAGATCCAGAAAAATATGAGCATCTATTAAGAGCTTTCGAAGGAACAAAGAAACAATACAGAAGGTGTGTGTGTGTGTTAAAAAAAAACAAATGGAATCAGAACAACTCTAAGATGGTTACTGCACCAAAAACTCCACTACAGTGATGATGATGATGGTGGTGGTGGTGATGATGCTGCTGATGATGAGGATAATGTGATGTGATAATAAAGTTTTCTCAAATGAGGCCTTCACACTAATAGGATTTATGCTGACAAGAAAATCTTATTGGCACAGGTTTGCCAAAAATTGAAGTAAGCACTTCAGAGAACTAAGTGGTCAGTCTGGTTCTTGTGAAAAAGATATTAATGCTAAGACTAAACTAAATTTTAAAAAAATTATAAAAAAAAAAAGTGAACAGAAGCCAATCAACAACAAATTAAAATACAGAAAGCAAAATATATTTGAAAAAAAAAAAAAATAATGACAGAAAATTAGGAACAACACACGATGGTTTCTAGTTACTTTAGCAGCACCATGCCAGAATGAAGAAATAAAACAACACCTATGAGATATTTTAAAGAAAAGAAGCACAACTCAAACATCCAACAATAACAACAACAGTAATACCAATTACAACAACAACAACAAAAATTTACAATAAATTAAAAATGCTTTCTTTGCCAGAGAATAAAGCAACGTGACTATTTACACAACTCAAAGACAGCTGGTACTTACTGATAATGCACAAGGGCTCATAGCTGAGTAGAGAGCCATATTCACCTATAACAGAAATAGATAATATATGCTGCAGTATTTCAAAGGGTTCTTGACATTTTAAACTACATAAGATCCCATGCTAAAGGGGTTAAAGCCAATGAGGGCATTTGTTTTATGCCACTAATCTCACCGTAAAACAATCAATAGAAACAGCAACGACAACAATGGCAACAACAGCAAAATGGCTTAAATAATATCTGGAGAAGATGTATGGAATATGTAAGGGCCATGACACTGCATCTCAGACAACAGTGTTGTCCAACTTGCTAGAAATAGCAACTAAATCTCCCCATCTCAGAAAAAAAGAATTGCCCTGCCCTAGAAAAAAGGGAGACAAACTGGATAATTTATTCCTGAGATGCCTCTAAAAAACAGGGTGTCAGAACCAAAAGGCTTATAATCACGATTTTGCTTCATTAGGGTTGACCTGTGGTTAAATAACAACCAAACAGAGGATCAAGAATTATGCAATACCACATCTGAGCTTTTGCTACATAAAAAGCACAGATGTGCTGGTACGGGTGCATTTTTTATGCACCCGTACCAGCACCACACAAAAGGCACCTGTGCCAACATGTCAAAGAACACCCATGCCAGCACCATGCAAAAAGCACTTGTGCCCAGAGCTGTGGAGTCAGAGTCAGAGTCGTGGAGCCGGAGTTGGAAACAATTAAGGGGTAGTTGGAGTCAGAGTCAGTATAGTTTTACCGATTCTGATAACGACTCACAATATCTTTATTCGTTGATATAAACCAGTTATAACATATAGACCTGCTCAAACTATAAGTGTATGCATATGCTTTGAGATATGTAGACCACAATCACTTAATTACATAAAGAGGACTCAGAGTCGGAAGTGCCAATAGTACAGGAGTCAGAGTCGAAGGTGCCAATAGTACAGGAGTCAGAGTTGAAGTCCTTTGCTTCAACTCCACAAACCTGCTTGTGCCAGCACCCCATAAAAAAGCACCCAGCACACTCTGTAAAGTGGCTGGCATTAGGATGGGCACCCAGCCATAGAAACCAAGCTAAAACAGACAACTGGAGCTTGGTGCAGCTGTCCTGCTTGCCAACTCCTGTCAAGTCATCCAACCCATGCCAGCATGGAAAATGGATGCTAAATGACAATGATGATGATGATGACTACAGTTCTGACTAAGCTTAGCTGAGCCAGCACTCTGTTAAATGAGTGCGTTGTTCCAGTTCTTTCTTCTATGTGCTAGACATCTACTTGAGCTAAGCTGGTCAAGGCTCAACAACAACAATAACATCAGGAACAGTGAAAACAAAAGTAAAAAAAAAAAAGCTAAAGCCAAAAAACTTATAGCTGCATGATTAAGGAGTTTGCCTGGCATCTATGTGGATTCAGGTTCCATTCCACTGCAGGGCACTTGGGGTAAGTGATTTGTACTGTGACTTTAGGTCAACCAAGGCTATATTATTTAAAGTTGATAGGTAGAAACTGTGTAGAAAGGCAGCGAGCTAGCAGAAACGTTAGCATGCTGGGCAAAATGCTTAGCGGTATTTCATCTGCCGTTATGTTCTGAGTTCAAATTCCACCGAGGTCAACTTTGCCTTTCATCCCTTTGGGGTCAATAAATTAAGTACCAGTTACACACTGGGGTCAATGTAATCGACTTAATATCTTCGTCTGTCCTTGTTTGTCCCCTCTGTGTTTAGCTCCTTGTGGGCAATGTAGAAATAAGAAACTGTGTAGAAGCCCATCAACTGTGTAGTTACTCCTGTTCTTAGGTGGTGGACTCAATCCATCACCTGATTTAATATCATTAGCAGACTCTCAGGTACCTTTTACAAAGTTCACCTTATCTTAAGCTTTCAGGTCAGGTCACCAGTAAAAAGGTAACTAGCTTACACCAGTTTCAGAAGCCTTGAAAAAAAAGGTCAAGAGTTCTTCCAATTTACTTTTGACTAAATCAGTCCTGAACAACCTGTCACCTGCAGGACTTTTTAAATAGCACACTTAATGTCCACCAAATGATGTGCCATGTCTCATGTGTCCCACTTCTCAGAAAAAGGTTGCTCCTGCCTGATTTAAAAAAAGAGAAATGGGGGCTGTTGCCAAGTAAAAATACTCATTTCAATGCCATGTAAAAAGCAGCCATGCCAGTGCCATATATTGAGCTCCTATGTAGGTGCAACATGAAAAGTACCTGTCATGGTGCACCTGTGCTGGTACCATGTAGAAAAGCACCTGTGCTGGTACCATGTAGGAAAGTACCTGTGCTGGTACCATGTAGGAAAGTGCCTGTGCTGGTACCATGTAGGAAAGTGCCTGTGTTGGTACCATGTAGGAAAGTAGCTGTTCTGGTACCATATAGAAAAGCACCTATGCTGGTACCATGTTGAAAAGCACCTGTGCTGGTACCATGTAGGAAAGTACCCATGCTGGTACCATGTAGGAAAGCACTGATGCCAGTGCCATGTGAAAATCACCCAGTACACTCTGTAAAGTGCCTGGGATTAGGGAAAGGGCCTGCAGCTGTTGAACCTATGCCAAAACAGACAACTGGATCCAGGTACAGCTCTCTGGCTGGCCAGCTCCTATCAATCCATCTAACCCATACCACCATAGAAAACAGACATACGATGATGATGATGGTGATGATGATGATGATGATGATGATGATGATGATGATGATGATGATGATGATGATAGTTGAGAGTGTTTGAGTTCTAGAATTACATGTATGATTCAGAAATAAAGGACAATGAGATTTTCACAGACAGGATAGGATAGGATAGGATAAAAAAACAACAACAAAACTAAGTAAGCAAACAATAAAGGTCTACAGTTTAAAAGATTACACCAAATATTTGTTTGTCTAGAACAATAGGACAGTTTATTAGAACAATTGAATTTGTTTGTTTGATATCACTAACTTGTCTCAATACTAACATAAACAACAAGACAACAAATCTACAATGAGGCCACTATGTGGTCACTCAAACTACTAGAAAAAGCAACCAAATCTTTATCAAATAATACCATCTTAAACAATAAGGGACACATGCAGTAACATAGGCCTAAATACCCCTAAAAAGGTTGGATGACTGCAGTTGCAACATTTTTTATCATAGTTCCCCAAATGATAATGAGTCTTCAAGGGAACCTTTATGTTGCTGCTCAATTTAGAAGAAATAACAGTTAAATCATCCTCAAACAAAATACTACCATCTTAAATTTGGAAGTCACATGAGATATAATATTCTCTTAGATTACTCTTTACTTGTTTCAGTCATTTGACTGTGGCCATGCTGGAGCACCGCCTTTAGTCGAGAAAATCGACCCCTGGACTTATTCTTTGTAAGCCTAGTACTTATTCTACTGGTCTCTTTTGCCGAACTGCTAAGTTACGGGGACGTAAACACACCAGCATCAGTTGTCAAGCGATGTTGAGGGGACAAACACAGATACACAACACACACACACACACATATATATATACATAAACATATACATATATATATGACGGGCTTCTTTCAGTTTCTGTCTACCAAATCCACTTACAAGGCTTTGGTCAGCCCAAGGCTATAGTAGAAGGCACTTGCCCATAGTGCCATGCAGTGGGACTGAACCTAGGACCATGTGGTTGGTAAGCAAGCTACTTACCACACAGCCACTCCTGCGCCTATATATGATACGAAAATAACTACAACAACAACAGTAAATCTTCAAAGCAACTAAGAAAATTATTCTCAGGAGTCTTCTCTCTGTCTCTCTCCCCTCCAACAGAAATGTCTTTAAATGATTGTCTAACCTGCTGGAAATAACAGTCAAATCTCCTTCTAATCCTACCCTACTATCTTTAACAAAAAAGAAAAAGAAAAAATGCAAGGACACATTGTACTCCTAGATAAATTATGTCAGTAGGAAAACTGATCATATAATGGGTCTGCTCTATCGAGGTTGACTTGAGACTAAATAGCAACAACAACAAAAACAGAATTAGATATTACTGTGACAACAATAGTAAATGTTCAAAGAAAGGATAAAAATTATATTCTCTCTCTCTCTCTCTTTTCTTTGATATACTTCAATATTTAGAGTCATTCCTCTGATCTCAATTAACAGTATATTACAATATATTTCGATCAGAGAGCTTGCCACTTATAGATATTGTTGTCTTAATTCATATCTAGCAACAGAAGCAGACATTAATTTCTACTCAAATTCATACTACAGTTATCTTCTAAATTCCTGTTTCTTCTTTTTATTAATCCCTCAATGTGCTTTAAGCATGAAACAGCCAAACAGTGGTGGATGTTTAAACACCTACACTTGGCTTATATGTCTCACAAGAAAATAACGTGATTAATCAGTAAGAGAGAAGAGACATGAGAAAAGCTAAAATTATTCTTCAATGTATAATGTAGGATGACAAGGAATATAGATAATGTCTGACAATAGGAAAGAACGAGTAAACAATGGGAAAATAAATAGTGAAAACTGAAAGCAGGTGAACAAAAATAACATGAATAACAAAAAAGAAAAATTAAAAGAAATAAAGATACTTGTTTTGTTTGTTTTTCATTTTTAAATATAAAATTAATTTTAATAAAAAGTTAATGAAATGAAATAATATTGAAAAGAAAAATAATTGCTGAAGATAGAGAAATTTCCATTAACATGTTACCATGTCAACAAGTGGAATGGATTTGATCTTATTAGTCACATATACATCAGCAGGTTACTTTTAAAATAGCATCAGAGGAAAGAGAAACAAGAAAAGAACAGAACAAAACAAAACAAAACAAAAAAAAGAAAGAAATCTGAGTTTTGCCATTATTAAGATAAGAAATACATAAGAAATCCAACAGGAAATGCCAATCAAGACGATGATGGAAGAAGAGAAGAGGAAGAAGAGAAGAGGAAGAAGAGAAGAGGAAGAAGAGAAGAGGAAGAAGAAAAGAGGAAGAAGAAAAGAGGAAGAAGAGAAGAGGAAGAAGAAAAGAGGAAGAAGAGAAGAAGAAGAAGAAAGAGGTTCATGTTAGATTGAGCTAGCATACTGTGCATTCCAAGGAATTTTGTCCCCAAACATGCAACATTGCAATAGCACTACAACTACTGTTACTATTCTTACTACTACTACTACTACTACTACGACGACAAAATGCACATACACACACACATAGATCCACACACAGAGCAGCATTACCATGATGCAGAAGCCCAATCATTAAAGTCTATTTAGAATAGATATAAAAATAAAACAGCTTGTGACTGAGTTCATTACAGTTAAAAGACAACCAAGCAGAGGGAACAACATTTCCTGCAACACCCAACGTTTTTATATGAATTAACCCTTCAGCATTTAAGCTGGCCATATTTGACCCAAATATTCGACCTGTTTTACATTCAAACCAGCCAGGGATAGCCTCTCACACACAACCTACAATGTTATTCTAAACTTAAACAATCTTATCATCAGCATCTTGAAGCTATGAGATAATGCAGGTTTAATTCAAAGCATTACATTTGACAGAGTAATCTGAATGCTAAGGGGTTAAATCATGTGAGAGGACAAACCTACAACTTCATTGAGCGTATTTGGTTCAGTGGTGCCCAGTTCTCATTTCAATTCCTCTGAATGAGACACAATGGCATTTATAGATATCTCACACTGTCTCTATATTTTAGAAGTATCACATACATGCCTTTCCTGGGGACATTAGCAGAATAAGAGAAATGAAAAAGCTAAGCTATTATGGTTACAGCTACATAAGCGGAGGATTTTTGTTTGTTTTGTTTTTTTCATGGCTTAACTCTGTATCATTCGAAAGCGAACTTGTGATGGCACCTGTACCAGTAGATCACTAAGAGTACCGTCTGAGCGTGATCGCTGCTAGAGCACCAGCTGTTACCAACGTCGCCTTCCTGGCACTTGTGCCAGTGGCACGTGAAAAGACATTTGAACGAGTTTCGTTGCCAGTACCACTGGTGGCACATAAAATACACCATTTTGAGCGTGGCCGTTGCCAGTACCACCTGACTGGCTTTTGTGCCGGTGGCACGTAAAAGCACCCACTACACTCTTGGAGTGGTTGGCATTAGGAAGGGCATCCAGCTGTAGAAACTCTGCCAAATCAGATTGGAGCCTGGTGTAGCCATCTGGTTCACCAGTCCTCAGTTAAATCGTCCAACCCATGCTAGCATGGAAAGCGGACGTTAAACGATGATGATGATGTTACTCTGCCAAATGTAATGCTTATTTATTCACATTGTTTGGAGTTTATTATGCATTATGTTGTAGCTTTGAGATTTTGATGATATGACTGTTATTTTTAGAATGACATAGCAGGGTAGATGTGAGAGGCCTGATCTAGGTGATTTAAACATAAAACAGGTAGAATATTTGGGCTGGATACGACCGGGTTGAAAGCTAAAGAATTAAAAGGGAAGAGCTGTGTGCATGATCCTTTTGTAGGCATTCCAAGATTGATGAATGAAAGGAAGGAGTAATGCATGTCTCATGGTTCAAATTCTAGCAACAAAATGACCTTCACCAGGGCCATTCTATTGCTAGGATGGCAGATGAGAGCAAGGTGATGGTGCAAAAGCTGGCAAAAGATTAACATTACTGGAAAGTCTTCATCAGAGATACACAACATTTTCAGAAAGTGGTTCACAAAATTCATTAGGTAAACTCCATGGGCCACCAAACATAAATACGCATTCGATTGCATCATGCAACAACAACAACAAATAAAGGACATAAATTTCACTGACCAATACCCAAACTTTGGTATTAACCAAGTTGTGCATCACTGCACTAGAACACTTATAATATTTTAAACTATGGAAAGATTCTCTGGTGAAATATATCCTAATGATTAGCTAATTTATCTTTGATAATTTATATAATGGCTAAGTGGGGAGGAAATCGATACTCTAGAATACTTTTGATATTTTAAACTATTTAAGGCAGTAAGCTGGCAGAAACATTAGCATGCTGGGTGAAATGCTTAGCGGTATTTCGTCTGTCTTTACGTTCTGAGTTCAAATTCTGTTGAGGTCGACTTTGCCTTTCATCCTTTCGGGGTCGATAAATTAAGTACCAGTTGCATACT
>NC_068984.1:15068058-15071233 GCF_001194135.2 Octopus bimaculoides
TTCCTCTTTGATAACTCATGTAATGGATAAGTGGGGAGGAAATCAGTACCGTAAGACCTTCTTTTATAGAACCTCCAAGACTGATGTGAGGAATGAAAGAGATTATTATCAGACAGGAGACTTGAGTTGTATACATACAACAGAGTGGACTCCACTAAAAGCCACTTATGGCCCAAGTGGTAATGCTAAACTGGATGAAGACTAAAGTCTACCATACAAAGTTACCAAATATTTTCTTGCTCTAATTTATAAAAGAAAGTGCTTCATCACTTCTCGACATACAAAAAAAAAAAAAGATGTTAAAAAATAAATACTTAAAATTAATTTGTGTCTCTGTCCTTTAAGAATCTGATATGTATTTCCTTTCAATAAACATCCTAATTTAGAAAGTCAAGTTAGTTCATGAGTCAAACTAACTTGCAATTAATTCGTTCTAATCTCCACTAATTAATCTCTAAAATAGTCTTGAAATGTTCTGTGAATTTGATTTAGATACAGTCAAAGAATATTTTAAGTATACTTTAGGCACCATAACAGTAGTATGAAAAATGTGAACATCCAAAGAATGTCCTGTTGTCTCACACAACTGAAGAAAATAGTGAATTCTTCCATTTGTAATACATCCATGTCTTTCTGGATCGTGTAAACTGGAAGTTGGATAAGTTTGCAAATGGTAGATGGATTCTTTTTTCTAACCCTGAACTACCTAACTTTTCTATGAGCGTGGTAGCTATTTTTGACCAGGATGACTGAGGCAATTTGAGTATCAACTTTATTTTTTGAGTAGCATCATGTTGGATCTCTTTTTCTACCAGGTTCTCCTTTCAGAAGCACAAACTGAGCTGCAGCCTCTTCCACCAATTCCCTTCTCATGCCGAAATAAATGTTCTAACATTAGCACAAGGTGATGGAATTTGAGGGGAAGGGGATTAGTTAATCTCTAGTATCCATTTACTTGTCTGCTGCTTTACTTTATCAACCCTCAAAAACATGAAAAGCACAGTTGACTTTGGTGGGATTTGAACTCAGAACGTAAAAAAGCCAGAAGAAATACTGCATGGTAATTTTGTCTGATGTTCTAATGACTCTGCCAATTCACTGCCTGCTTATGGCTAATAATAACAATAATGATATTTATGGCATAAGAGCCATAAATACCAATGTGAGGTAACAGAGAATTGGTATGAGCATGTACCAAGTAAAGTTGTGCAGGAGGATGGAAAAGCAACAATATTCTGGGACTATGATTTTCAGACGGATCGTGTAATCGAACACCGTCGGCCGGATATTGTCATATTGAATAAGAGAGACAAATACTGTCAGATCATTGATGTAGCCATACCAAATGACATGAATGTTGTGAATAAAGAGGTTGAGAAAATCACCCAGTACTCCAAATTGCAAGTGGAAATGGCAAGACTGTATGGAATGCGAGAGGGTAATGTTAAAGTGATACCAGTGGTGGTCGGAGTGTTGGGCTCAATCCCATTGAAACTTCAAGACTTCTTAAGGCAACAGGAAATCCCATGCAAGATTGATGTCTTGCAAAAAGCAGCCTTATTGGGCACAGCGCACATCTTAAGGAAAGTATTATCTGTCTGAGGTCCTTGTTGTGACTTGACAGATGACTAAAGACTCCAGTGCATTTTTACCTACACTGTGTTACAAGGGAATAATAATAATAATAATAATAATAATAATAATAATAATAATAATAAACCACTGCCGCCATTGTCGTCACCACCACCACCATGGTTATTATTATTATTATTTAATGTCTGTTTTCCATGCCAGCATGATTTGTATGGTTCAACTAAAGCTGACAAGCCAAACAGCTGCACCAGTTGTCTGCTTTAGCATGGTTTCGATACCTGGATGCCTTTCTTAATGCCAACCACTTTACAGAGTGTACTGGGTGCTCTTTACATGGTACCATCATCAGAGCTTTATACCAGCACTAAATGATATAATATAAAACTATATAAAAAATCATAACATAGTTATTAAGCTAATATATCTAATACAGTGAGCATTGAAAAGTGAATTAGAAATAATTATATGGTGAAGAAAAGGCAATTTTAATGGCTAATATTTTTTATTATTCTATCAAGTATGGGAGACAACTGTAGACATGTTTTAATCTTACTTGACCTCTTCAACAAAAACACAGACTTCATCGTACTTGTCTAAGTAGTGATGATGAAATAGCTAGGTATATATACACAACTAGGCATGACTATCACAACTTCAGAAAATAAATTACTGAGAGAAATTACTCAGGAATTCCATCAGCATGAAAAAGCAATAGATAAGTTAGCAGCAAACCCAGAATGCACAAGACTTAACAGCCAACAGTTCAACACTGCATTAACCATGATGACACTCATTCATCTACAATTGTTATTGTGGTTTAACCTATGGTCAGTCTTGATTGAGGAAACTTACGACTAAAGACATTCCAACCGTGACAATTCCATCTCATTTCTAAGCTCAATGTATCTATGACTACATTATCCAATATAAACTTCCCTTTTTCAAGATGACTGGGTGTGAAGAGATTTAGCAGTTATTTCTAGCAGGTTGAATGATCACATAAATGCACTTTCCCTCCCTCCCTCTCTCATTAGCTCATACCTATTGTCGATCATACAGATGGCATCTCAGAATTATTTATTATCAAAGCAATTCTAATTTTCTACACAAACAAATATATATTTCTGTATATTTACTTATCTTCAACAAGTTACAGTGAGGCTATATATACTGGCAAAGAAGTTCAATGAAGCAGAAACATGCGTCTAATGTAGTGTTGAACTTACTAACGGTTAAGTCATGAGCTTCAGATAGCTAAAATAAATAAATAGGCTCTGTTCATTTAGACGAATTTTAGGAGACTGCAGAAAGCATCCACAGAGGTTGGCTATTGTGGAACACTGTAATGCAATTTATGATATATGTATGTGTATGTATATGTATGTATGTGTGTGTGTATGTATACACATACATATATATATATGTGTGTGTGTGTGTGTGTGTGTGTGTGTGTGTGTGTGTGTATATATGTGTGTGTACACATACATACATATATATATATATATATATATATATGTATATATATACACACACACACATACATATATATCTATATATATATATATATATATATACATATATA
>NC_068984.1:15073021-15073808 GCF_001194135.2 Octopus bimaculoides
ATATATATATATATATATATATATACACATATATACGACGGGCTTCTTTCAGTTTCCATCTACCAAATCCACTCACAAGGCTTTGGTCGGTCCGAGGCTATAGTAGAAGACACTTGCCCAAGGTGCCATGCAGTGGGACTGAACCCGGAACCATGTGGTTGGTAAACAAGCTACTTACCACACAGCCACTCCTGCGCCTATAACCAAATTCCTTTCACCATGCGGTTCACATGTTTAATGTTCTAAGTTTTAGAAGATGGTTGCAATAAAAACTGGAATTTCAGTTAAAAATAATGAGTGAATTTTTAAATTGAAGTAATCTACGTCTTATTACTTTCCTGAACGAAAGCTGACCAAGGCTACGCAAAGTGTTACTTTGTTGTAGATACTGCTTAGGTAACATATACATGATGGAACACTAAGCACAAACACACAACCAACAAACTCTTTACACATATAAGCTAACAATAAAGTAACAAAAACTGATTTCTTTTTATTTTTTCTTTTGTTTTGCTTAATATATACTCTTTACTCTCTACTCTTTTACTTGTTTCAGTCATTTGACTTCGGCCATGCTGGAGCACCGCCTTTAGTCGAGGAAATCAACCCCAGGACTTATTCTTTACAAGCCTAGTACTTACTCTATCGGTCTCTTTTGCCGAACCGCCAAGTTACGGGGATGCAAACATACCAGCATCGGTTGTCAAGCGATGTTGGGGGGACAGACACAGACACATAAACACACACATACACGTATATATATATATATATATATATATATATATAT
>NC_068984.1:15074078-15077278 GCF_001194135.2 Octopus bimaculoides
GACAATAAGTAAAAGTCCTCTATCAAATTGTTAATTTCACTGCATGCCAAGAAAAACAGTGCCAAGCCGGCCAAATATAATCAACAAAGATTAAAAATGATTGAACAGTAAATACTATGTATAAATAGAGAACCAATAACCGGTTGTTGGGGTTGAGGAAAAGCAGCAGTAGGAAGGAAAAATTAAGCAAAGAAATTTCTTTCTTTTTTTTTTTTTCTGCCAAAGACCATCTCTTTTTATTACATTTTACTTGAAATAACATTCTGAAATGAAATAAGCACGGTCCCCAAACAGAACAGTCAACATTTGAGCGCAATTACACACAGACATACCACATGCAGAACTCACCATTCATAAGAGTTTGCGTGCCAACATTATTTGCATTCCTTGGATGGTTCATACCTGGAAACCTGTGCCTTACTCTGGGCGTTGAGTACTCGTGCACGTCTAGCACCGATGTAGATTCTTGCCAACGTGCTCGTTGCATCAGATAGCATTTGTATAAAAATCCACAACCCGCAAGGATGAATGCTGTGATTAAACCAATCACGATAAGTATTGTTTTTATTGGTTTCGAAGGTTTTGGTGGACCAGCTAAGGAAAAGAAAGAAAAAAAATAAAGATCAAATATCAAAGAGATATCTCAACTCATATCATCATTATCATCATCATCATCATCAATGTTTTTCATCCCCTTTTCCATGCTTCATGGCTTAGACAGAATTTGCTGAGGCAGATTTTCTACAGCCAGATGCTCTTCCTGTTGCCAACCCCTCATCTATTTCCAGTCAAGGTAGTATATATACTTAGCCAGACATGTTTTCACAGAAGATTTGAAATTAACACCTCTTATATGACAGTGATGCTCATTTACAACCATTGCATGATATCAAGAAACAGAAACATCTGCATATACACACACACACACATTTCACAGGCTTCTTTCAGTTTTATTATCATCATTTAACGTCCGTGTTCCATGCTAGCATGGGTGGGACGGTAACCACAAGAGCTGGCCAGGCCAAAGCCTACACCAGACTTCTGTAACTGTTTGGTAGGATTTTTACAGCTGGATGCCCTTCCTAACACCAACCACCCAGCAGAGTGGACTTAGTGCTTTTTACGTGGCACAAGTACAGGTGAAGTCAGTTTTGGTAAGGTTTTTACAGCTGGATGCCCTTCCGAACACCAACCACTTTACAGTGTGAACTGGATGCTTTTAAGTGGCACCTGCACTGACAGGGTTATCGAGGCATTGGAGGAGGTGATGATGAAAAGGTTATAGTGAGACAGATACAGGTGTCTTGCTGCAGAGGAAGTACAATGTTACTCACCCAGAGAGAGAAAGGTCAAAGATGAAGACAGAAACAAGTGTAGTGCCACGAAGAAAATACATGGTTGCCCAACCTGAGGGGAGTGCAGGAGAAAGAGAGAGAAAGAGTGGGAGACTGCAGGATGGAGATGGTGACAAAATGCCAGGTATACTCAAAAGGAACTGGGATAGAGTATAAATGAGATGATTGAGTAATGGAAGAGAGAGATAGTTGACCAAATCCACTCACAAGGATTTGGTCAGCCCAAGGCTCTAGTAGAAGACACTTGCGCCCAAGATATAGTCAGACTGAAACAATGTGGCTGGAAGTGAACTTCTTATCCACACAGCCATGCTCCAGAATAAACGAAAGATTAATGGTAACCTTTTTATGGTCACAGTTTGCTAAAATGGAACATACAAATAAGATGTGGTCCCTGAACCTATCTAAGAGGACAGTAGTCCTGAATAACATTTGACTCTGTAGTGACTTAGGCAACCCAGGCCAGCATGGAAAAGTGAACACAACAAAATGATGATGATGATGATGATGTGAAAGTAAAATTTACAGTTAAAAATAATTAGAAATATAAACTCTGCTGAAGTCAACTTTGCTTTTCAGCCTTTTGGAATGGATGAAATAAGTACCAGATGAGCAAAGAAGTCAATAGAATCAACTAGCCCCCCACACCACCCCAACATTTTAGGCTTGTGTCCACAGCAGAAAGGATTATAATCACTATTATTTTGAGCTGGCAGAATTGTTAGTATACTGGGCAAAACACTGAGTGGCATTTCCTCCATCTTTATATTCTGAGGTCGACTTTGCCTTTTATCCTTTCGGAGTCAATAAATTAAGTACTGTTGAGCATTGGAGTCAATGTAATCGATTACCCTCAAAATTGCTGGCCAAAATTTGAACCCATTATTATTACTATTATTATTATTATTAATATTATCATTATTATTATCGATGTCACACAGTATACAATATTGTGAGGTTGTTGACTGAAGACATTGTGTTTCCTGGGGGTTTGTACTGTTTGTCAGGTCACAACAAAGACCTCAGACAGACAGTACTTTACGCAATATGCGTGCAGTTCCAAGTAATGCCGACTTTTGCAATACACCTAGATTGTAGGGTATTTCTAAGGTTTTTGGATGTTCTTTTCAGATTGGGTGGTATTGAACCCAATGCTCCAATGACAATAGGGATAACCTTTGTGTTCGACTCTCGTAGCTACCACATCGTAATGATCGCAATTCTCAGGTCTCCATTTCTCGTTCTTTCATAATGATATGTTGATCTCCTAGCACTGTCACGTCAATTATTTGGCATTCTTGTTTGTCCCTCCTAAAAGTTACTATAGCTGGTCTCTAATACCTTGTCTGTCTGGAAGTCAAAGTCCCAGAGGATTTTTACTTTCCCCTTTTCTGGTGTATTATCATTATTATTATTATTATTATTATTATTATTATTATTATTATTATTGCTACAGTGCACAGATCCTGGGAGATTGATACAGAGTGTTTGCAGGTCTGAAATTAATTAAAGTCAGATTGTTGGCAGTTCTACAGCAACTTTGGACGTGTTACTAGTTTATTAAACCAGTAACTTTTTCAGTGAGAGCATAGTCATATGAGTATATGTGATTAAAAGACTGAGAGAAATATAAAGAATTTTGGCTGAATAAATGACAACTTAAAAGAATGACTGAGCTTGAAGTGAGTGGTGGGGGTGGGGAATCAAAGTGAGACTGGTGGTAGCACTTGATTGACTCACTAAGTAGTAGTTTTCAAAACAAGAAAATAACAGCTTAAAGGAGGAGGAGGAGGCAGAAGAGGGAAGAGAGAGAGAGAGAGAGAGAGAGAGAGAGAGAGAGAGAGA
>NC_068984.1:15077288-15086191 GCF_001194135.2 Octopus bimaculoides
GAGAGAGAGAAAGGGAGAGAGAGAAAGAGAGAAAGGGAAAGAGAGAGAGAAAGGGAGAGAGAGAGAGGGAGGGAGAGAGAGAGAAAGGGAGAGAGAGAAAGGGAAAGAGAGAGAGAAAGGGAGAGAGAGAGAAAGGGAGAGAGAGAGAGAAAGGGAGAGAGAGAGAGAACGGGAGAGAGAGAGAACGGGAGAGAGAGAGAAAGGGAGAGAGAGAGAAAGGGAGAGAGAGAGAAAGGGAGAGAGAGAGAGTTTCCTTGGAACACAGAGAAAGGACAGGTGGAGGAGAGATGGTCAGATAAAGAGACTGTGATTATAATGATGCCAAATACAATTAGAGAAAGTGTCAGTCATTATTTGGTGTTCAAAACAACAACACAAAGTGATTACAACAACAACAAAAGTGATAAACATAAACAAAAAAGCATCATTTTTTTTTGTTTTCTTTTTTTTTTGTTTGCTTTTTTTTTGTTTTTCTTCTTCTTAAAACTCACTTGAAAGGGAAGCATTGATTCTAAAATTGTAGTTCCGAATGTATTTGTCTTCTCGCTGTAATGACAGCATGACATGGTTGCCTTCGTGGGAGTAAATTTTTCCAGGATTTGGAGATTGGCACGTCAATAAGGCCTTAAAAAAGAATGAACACAAATGAATAGAATTAAATGGAAGAAAAAAAGAAAGAAAAGAGAAACATGATAAAATATGACCAACACAAAAATTCTATTTGATTACTATAAAAAGGAAAATGGATTTAGTTTAAAGAAAAATCAATGATTAAAAACAAGTCTTAATTAAAGTACAGTGTTAATGGTGGTCATAATGGTGATAGTGATATGACAGAGATGTTTATGATAGAGTTGTGACATTGTATATGATGATGGTGGATGACAACAATGACAATAGCAGCCATGATGCTTACAGTAGTACAACAACAGCAATATATGTCAGTAACAGTGATGACTGTAACACATATAGGATTTAACTCCTTAGCACTTAAACAGGCCATATCTGGCACAGATATTTTCCCTCTCTCACTCTGTGGGAGAGAGGCACAAGCACATACACAGACATATACACACATGGCAGTAACTTCCACCTACCAAATTCAATCACAAAGCTTCAATGCTAACTATATTCTAACCAGCCGGATCCAACCTTTCACACTTACTCTTCAATGACATTCTAATAATATACAATCACAACATCAAAATTCTGAAGCTACAAAATAATGCGTGATTAATTTTAAAAAAAAACAATGTGAATGATAAAAGCATTACATTTGATTGAATAATCTGAATGCTAAAAGGTTTAAGATGATCTGCAGCTATTTATATTTATAAAATTAACCAAAATTAAACAGTATTTAATATGATAATTAAACATGTTGATAGTTAAGGTTTTTGGTGGGAAAGAATAAATCTCATAAGCAGAAAGCAGATTTAATCTATAACTGTTGGTTTAAAATATTAAAAGTATTACACCAAAATAATCAGATATTAGAGTATATATCAACATCACCACCACCACCATTTAATGTATGTCCTTTCTTCCATACTAGCATGAGTTGGATGGCTCAACAAGAACTGTGTGCTTAAGAAGCTTATCTCAAGTTCAGTCCCATTGCACGGCACCTTGGCCAAGTGTCTTCTACTATAGCCCTACGCCGACCAAAGCCTTGTTAGTGGATTTGGTAGAGAGAAACTGAAAAATCATGTGTGTGTGTGTGTGTGTGTGTGTGTATCCTTGTCTTGCCATCACATGATGGTTGTCAGGAAGTGTCACTGTCATACAAGCAATGTTGTTCTTTTCCAGGTTCTTTTCCCCGTCTTCTGTGGAAATATGTTCAGCCATGGAGAAAACTTTTACCTTCCTTGGAAGCAGGTAAGGATTGGTGACATGAAGGGCATTTGGCCGTAGGAAATCAGACTCAACAAAGACCGTCTGACCTATGCAAGTGTGGAAAAGTGGATACCAAATGATGATGACGATGATGATGACAATATATGGTAAGTACACTCTGTTTGGTCGTTGGTATCAAACAGTACGAAGAATAACTAACACCAATACGTAGTTTCTTTTATATGTTTCATCCCTAAGGTTGTGGCCATGCTGGGGCACGACCAGTAAAAAAAATCTATACATATAAATTTATATATATATATATATATATATATATACTTCTATATATAATGTCGAACGTGGAGGTGCAATGACCCAGTGGTTAGGGCAGCGGACTCACGGTCATAGGATCGCGGCTTCGATTCCCAGACTGGGCGTTGTGAGTGTTTATTGAGTGAAAACACCTAAAGCTCCATGAGCCTCCTACAGGGGATGGTGGCGAACCCTGCTGTACTCTTTCACCACAACTTTCTTTCACTCTTACTTCCTGTTTCTGTTGTGCCTGTAATTCAAAGGGTCAGCCTTGTCACACTGTGTCACGCTGAATATCCCCGAGAACTATGTTAAGGGTACACGTGTCCGTGGAGTGCTCAGCCACTTACACGTTAATTTCATGAGCAGGCTGTTCCGTTGATTGGATCAATTGGAACCCTTGTCATCGTAAGCGACGGAGTGCCAACAACAATAACATCTAACACAAGACATACATTTAATGTGTGCCATTGATTCACTGCTGTATTATTTCATATATCTATCTCACATCTACTTCACATACCTGCCTATATATATAACAAGAAATAAAGAGGATTAATAAATCCAAGCAGATATCTAGAAAGCACTCAGGATTTTTTAACTTCTTTCTATAATCTATATATGCTGGCACAACAGAAATGATCACGGATAATGCATGGTGTAAACATCAATTAAAGATGGGATTTTCTCCATTCTTATTCATGCTGTCAAATACTCTGAATTACCTTTATATATATAAAGAAATAGTTTTATTCTTAAACGCAGGATAATGCTAATAATATAGAATGAACAGGATAAAGTATCCATATTTTGCAGAAAAATCTGTCGGCGGCCAGCCATGAGACTGTCTCATGGCTGGCTGCCGACAGATTTTTTTCTGCAAAATATGGATAATTTATCCTGTTCATACTATATTATTAGCATTATCTTGCGTTTAAAAATAAAACTATTTCCTTATCTGTATCTTTTAATACGTCTCAACGCTTGTAAAGCAAACTTTGTTTGTTGACTTTCAATGCAAGTTGAATTTAATATATATATACATACATAGGCACGGGAGTGGCTGTGTGGTAAGTAGCTTGCTTACCAACCACATGGTTCCGGATTCATTCCCACTGCATGGCACCTTGGACGAGTGTCTTCTACTATAGCTTCAGGCCGACCAAAGCCTTGTGAGGGGATCTGGTAGATGGAAACTGAAAGAAGCCCGTCGTATGTGTGTGTGTGTGTGCACGCATGTATATGTTTGTGTGTCTGTGTTTGTCCCCCCAACATCGCTTGACAACTGATAGTGGTGTGTTTACATTCCTGTAACTTAGCAGTTTGGCAAAAGAGACCGACAGAATAAGTATTAGGCTTACAAAGAATAAGTCGTGGGGTCGATTTGCTCGACTAAAGGCGGTGCTCCAGCATGGCCACAGTCAAATGACTGAAACAAGTAAAAGAGTAAAAGAGAGAGTGTGTGTGTGTGCATATATATATATGTATGTATGTATATATACACACATATACCTGCATTTAAGCATTTATGCATAAAACTAATTTTAGAAGATAATTTTCAAGTTTGTCAGATAATAATGTGAAGCACACATTTCTATTATGCCATCGATAGATGAATTAGATAGATATAGTCTACCAGAACACTACTGTCTATCTTGGACTACGCTATCAAGTGTAACTATCTTTTCCTTAAGATATTAACAACATGATTTGAAAGAAATTTGGCCAATTAAGAACAACTGATGAAAACATAGGTAGAAGTGGCAAGGGCCGATCCCATGAGGATGAGTCTTGTGACAACTGGATTCCTTTTGAATCAAACCTGTCCAGCCTATGCAAGAATACAAAAGTAGACATGATGATGACGATGATGATGATGTGAATATATTTTGATACTATTAACATAGAAGTTCACTGTAAAAGAAATTTATATCAAATGAATATTTTCTTTATATATTTTTACAGTAAGAATACAGTAGAAAATATATCTGTTTACTATTACTATAAATCTCACTTGTACATCATTCTTTTCAAGCCGCATAGCCTTCAGAGACCATTATCGCAATGCTGTCATGCATTTTAATCCTATCAATTACATTTGACTCTAAATACATTTGATCACCAAGGACCTTTTAATCTATTCCCTTTATAACATGACTGCTGCATAGAAAAGGTTCACTTATTACGCCATTGCTCTGGCCTTAACATAATAATGACTTGGAAGTCAAATTATCCGTTAGCTAAATGAGAATTCGGATGCTGCTATAAATCTGTCCAATATTGGCATCACTTCTCTCTTTCATCCATTCATTCTACTTCATATCCTAGGCATGTTAGTTGATAACAGACAAAATGTTGGTCCTTAACAAGGATCCGTTTACAAAATAATAACAAGCAAGCGGGCAATTGCAAAGTAAATATCTCTCCTAACCCCTGAAAAGAGAGGGGGAAGTCTTGCATATTTATAAGGTCAATACTAAACCTTTTCTTTACAGGAAAAGGAATGGAAAATATTGAGAAGACTGAAATGGAAAACGCCTACATTGGCTATCAATAGCAATTTCAGAAATTAATTTCCCTTTTACATGAAAGAATTAATTAAACATGATGATATGGCTGAAGAGCAATAATGAAAGTGGTGTTTGACTACTATTCCATACACTGGACTAAATATATGAAGTTTATTCCATTGCCAATCTAAGACAGCCAAAGAATTTCAGAAGAATGTAATTTGTTTATTGAATCAATAAAAATCTAACAAAGAAATAGAAACCAGGAAAGACTGACTGTTTTGATAGTTTGAAGTAATTTTGTTTTGGTTTCAATGCTGGAAACTGCTTTCACATAGAACACAGAGAAGACAGGCTGTGAGGAAATTGATAATTAAAATAATGATGTTCAAGTAATAACATAATTCAGATATAATAAAGAAAAATGGAAGGAAAATAATTTTATACAATTGGAAAACTGGCACAGCCTGTTTTAAGAATAATAGAATAATTTTGAAAATCAAATAAGAATTCATATATTCTTCAAAAGCAAACTGTATGCTGAAAAATTCTTAAAATTTCTTATCATTATTATTATAATTAATAAATCCTACATTATATTGTCCAGTGTTGTCCTCAATCTTTTAGTCAACCTTTTGTAATCAATAAATTTATTTTGTGATGTTTGTATCTTTGTGGCAAATATTTACATGAATGCATGTATGGCTGTGTGATTAAGAAGCTCACTTTGCAGCAATATGGTTTCTCCTGTTATAGTCCCAGGTCGATGAATGCCGTGAGTGAACATGGTAGACAAACTGTGCAGAAGCCCATTTTGCTTGTGTGTGCGTGCATGTGTGTGTTTTTGTCTACCTCCAAACCATTTGACAACCATTGTTGGTGCAGTTCTGCAAAAGAGACCAATAGAGTAAATACCAGGCTTAAAAAGTAAGTCCTGGGGTCGGTTTGCTAAGCTCTCTTCAAGGCAGAGCCCCAATATGGACAATGGACACAGCTCAATAACTGAAACAAGTAAAATGATGAAAAAGGAAGACAGTAATAAGAACAGTAACGTCGTCCTTTATAGGACCGCCACATTCTGTTAGCAAATAAACTTTACTATTCGGTAATGTTACTGTATACCTCCCGCTGAGAGATTTAAAACAAGTTGTTTTTCCTCTATATGAGATCAGTGACTGTGTGTCGCTTAAAGAATACATAGTGTTTGCAAGTGGAGAAAGCTTTCATCAACAACCAGTGATTATCTGAGACTGAGGACAGTTAACCACCCAGAAACCATGGTCTGTGAGTATCATGTAAGGCTGGAGATGGGAGCAAATAATGATAATAATAATAATAATAATAATGGGAGGAATAATAATAATGATAATATGCTGGATCATAGATACAGCATGCCCAGCCGACAACAAGGTATGCGATAAGGAAGAAAGAAAAGTCGAATGATATGACAGGTTTGCTTGGGAAGTTAAGCAGTTGTGGTCGATGAAAAAGGTGGCAGTAGTACCAATAATTGTCGGAGCCCCGGGAACAGTGAGTAAAAATCTTGAGAAGTACATGGAACAAATAGGGGCTGCAATAAAACAGCACTGCTTGGAACCGCTCGAATACTCAGGAAGGTGCTCGAAAAATAAGATGTTACCTTAGTTCACTGGTAGTGAACAGCTAACACCGTAGTACATCTCCAGCATTAGAAGCTGTGCAAAGGCAATAATAATAATAACAATAATCCTTTCTACTTACAAGGCCTGAAAATTCTGAACAGAGGACTAGTTGATTATATTGACCTCAGAGTTTCACTGACACTTAATTTATTGACCCCGAAAGGATGAAAGGCAAAGTTGACCTTAGTGGAATTTGAACTCAGAGCATAATGACAGGCAATATACTGCTAAGCATTTCATTTAGCTTGCTAATGATTCTGCCAGTTTGTCACCACAAAGGCAATGAATTGGTGGATTAATAATAAAGATAGTGATTATCAAAAATAATGTAAAGTTGTTGTTTTCATAAATAAGGATAAGAATGAAAGTTCAGAAAATAATCAGAAAAGAATAAAACCATTTGCATAAAGATAATGGTTGAGGAAGTAAACATGGGAAGAAGACTGTCATGTCAGACTGTGAAGCCATTAATACCACTTTTGAACAATTGGAGGTTGGGGGAATCTAATATTTGCAAAGAAAGGAAGAAACAGAAGATTATGAATATTTCATTCCATACATATGAGACTGGCTTTACAAGCATGTCAAAATGTTCTAATATTCATAGGTGTGTGTGTGTGTGCGTGTGTGTGTGTGTCTGTCTGTCTGTCTGTATGTTTGTGTGTGTGTGTGTGTGTAAAGACAGATGATGCATAAGAGATAATTGTACAGAATTCTTTCAAGCTGAACAATCACATATTTCGGTAGCGGAATTATATCCTTGAGAATAAGTACACATATATGTACATTCATATATGCACGCATGCACACACATACATACACACAAACACATGCATTCATACATACATCTACATACATATGTGTGTTTCCAAGTTAAAACAAATAGTTTTATGTGAACATGGGTGTATTTAAGTACAAGCAACCTTTTATATAAATATATAGGTTTGTGTGTGTGTGTATATGTATGTGTGCATATGAGGGGGTACTGAAAAGTTATTGGCTTTAAGGGCATTGCAAAAGACCTGGTTGGAGGCCCAACCTTCCAAGTTCTTTTACAGGGTTTAGAAAAACTGAAGGATTGCTGCAATAATTGTGTGAATCTGAGAGGGGAATATGTTGAATAAAATCATAATTAACTAATCCTTCTGTATTTTCTTTTACCCAAAGTCAGGAACTTTCCAACACTCCCTCGTGTATACACACATCATCCTCATTGTTGTCGTCATCATTGTTCAACGTCTGCTTTCCATGCTGGCATGGGTTGGACAGTTTGACGGAAGACTGGAAAGCCAGTAGGCTGCACCAGGCTCCAATCTGATCTGGCAAGATTTCTACAGCTGGATGCCCTTCCTAATGCCAACCACTGAGAGTGTAGTGGGTGCTTTTACGTGCCACCAGCACAGGAGCCACTCTGGTAGTACTGGCATCGACCACGTTCAGATGGTGCTTTTTATGTGCCACCGGCACAGGGAGCCAGTCAGGTGGCACTGGCATCAACCCACACTTGAATGGTGCTTATTACATGCCACCAGCGCAGGTGCCAGTCAGGCAGCACTGGCACCAGCCACAAATTATACAAATGTATATGGAGCTTTTATGTATGGTAAATATTATTTTACATTCGATTTTCTCCTTACTGGCATGGGTTTGATAGGTCTCCTGAAGCTAATTGTTTTTACCTCCAAATGTATTTTCCCAACTCTTTTAGTTGCCTCTTACCTCATACATTCATATTATTTACTCATTCTAAAACTAGAAATAATGACACTGTACTAACTTACAATTAATGCATGTGTATATTTCAACTTTGTTTAACGTCCACTTTCCATGCTGGCATGGGCTGGACGGTTTAACTGAGGACTGGCGAACCAGATGGCTGCACCAGGCTCCAATCTGATCTGGTAAGGTTCCTACAGCTGGATGCCATTCCTAATGCCAACCACTCTGAGAGTGTAGTGGGTGCCTTTTATGTACCACTGGCATGAGGGCCAGTCAGGCAATACTGGCATTGACCAAGCTCGAATTGTGCTTTTTACATTCCACTAGCACAGGAGCTCGTCAGACGGCACTGACAATGACCCACACTAGTATGGTGCATTTTATGTGCCACTGGCATGGGACCAGTCATGCGGCACTGGCAACGACTGCATTTGAATATTGCATTTTAAATGCTACCGGCATAGGAGCCAGTCAGGTGGCACAGGCAATGGTCACTCTACACTCTTCAACATAAAGTAACACAGAAATGAACAGGGAGAGAAAATAGAAAAGGCTTTAGTGGCTAGCGACCTATCAAGGCGAATCACACACACTCACACACATATATATATATATTTCATTATGCTGAACCATTAATTCCTCCACATTTCTTTTCTCTGTTTTTTTTTTTCTCTCTCAATCCTTTTTGCTGAAGAGCATAGGCTCAAAACGTCAAAGACTTTTCTCTTCTTCCCAAGCATTAAACTAATACACCTGCTTGTTGTTCCTTCACCTGTCTTCATCTTTTATTTTTTTGTAAATTTGAACTGTGTGTGTGTGTGTGTGTGTGTGTGTGTGTGTAGTCTTTAGATAAGAATTGTTGTTT
>NC_068984.1:15086989-15087715 GCF_001194135.2 Octopus bimaculoides
TGTGTGTGTGATACATATATATGTATTATCGTTTAATGTCCACATTCCATGCTGGCATGGGCTGAATGGTTTGACAGGATCTATTTCTGGATCTATTTCTTTATTGCCCACATGGAGCTAAACATGGAGGAGACAAACAGGGACAGACAAAGGGATTAAGTTGATTACATCGACCCCAGTGGGGGTTGACGTTGGCGGAATTTGAACTCAGAATTTAACGGTAGACGAAATACTGCTAAGCATTTCGCCCGATGTGCTAACGATTCTGCCAGCTCACCGCTCTCCTGGTTTGACAGGATCTGCTGTGTCCAAAGACTGCATCAGGCTCAAGTGTTTGGTTTAGCATGATCTTTACAGCTGGATGCCCTTCCTAAGGCCAACCACACTTTGCAGCATGGACTGAGTGCTTATTTCGTGCCACCTGTACTATTGAGGTCACCCTGCAGTTCACAAAACTACAATAGACTCATTTTACTCTTATTTGTTTCAGTCATTTGACTGCGGCTATGCTGGAGCGCCACCTTAAGTCGAACAAACTGACCCCAGGACTTATTCTTTGTAAGCCTAATACTTATTCTACCAGTCTCTTTAGCCGAACCACTAAGTTACAGGGACGTAAACACACCAGCATCAGTTGTTAAGTGAAGGTGGGGGGGACAAACACAGACACACAAACACAAACACACACACACACATATCATCATATATATATATATATAAATATAT
>NC_068984.1:15087725-15107276 GCF_001194135.2 Octopus bimaculoides
TATATATATATATATATATATATATGTATGTATATTTGTATGTGTCAGGCTTCTTTCAGTTTCCATCAATTAAATTCACTCAAAAGGCTTGCCCAAGGTGCCACGCAGTGGGACCGAACCTGGAACCATGTGGCTGGTAAGCAAGCTACTTACCACACAGCCACTCCTGCTCATAATATACTTACAATAACAATCTAAACTTCAAACATAATGTAATTTATGAATAATACTGCAAGCAGTCACTTTAAATTATTGTCACTACCTCAACTATTTATCACAACTGACATGTATTGATGAGGATGAAAAGAATTTCTTTTACACATAAAATATTATGTAGTTATTTATAAAGTTATTTATACATAACACATTGAAAAAAATCTGAAGTTTTTCAAACAAAATTTTTACACAATTTTTGATTGAAAAAATATTAAAAATAAAGAAAAAATGATAGCTCAGTTATGATATCTTCAGAGATTAGAGTTAGACTCATAAATGTGTTCATGATTCTTAGCTTCAGATAAATCAAAAATAAAAGGATAATTAGTAATTAAATTTTTTTGAATATTTTTTTTTTTCACCAGTTTCTAATCTGTTTTTGATTTGATTTGTTTTGTTTTTTTTACACTGGATTGAACTCCCCAATACAGATAATGGAAACAAATTTTAATTTTTAATTAATTAATGATAAATATTAATTGGGTAATGACCAGATTGAACGAAGAGAATCAGACGTATTTTGTTTCACTTTAGGTGCAGGCATGGCTGTGTGGATAAGGAATCTGCTTGCAACAATGAGAATTTAGGTTTAGCACCTTTGGCAGGTGTCTTCTTCTATAGCCCCTGGCCAACCAATTGAGATGGAAACTGCCTGAAGCCCTTCACTTTTGTGTATGTGTGCGAGAAAGAGAGAAAGAGAGATATAGTGTGGGTATGTGCTCCTGCATGTGCATGCATGCGTGTGTGCACAAGCATCATGTGTGTGTGTGTGTGTGTTTGTGTGCATGCATGTGTATGAATGTTTGAATTCTACACTTTCAACGATGTATGAAATAAAAAGACCCCTTATTCCAAAAACAAGTAAGGGTATGTAGTCATTTAACTTTTACTAACATCATCATTTGACGTCCGTTTTCTATGCTGGCATGGGTTGGATGGTTTGACTGAGGTCTGGAGAGCCAGCGGCTGCACCAGGCACCAATCTGATCTAGCAATGTTTCTACAGTTGGATGCACTTCCTAAAGCCAACCACTCCGAGAGTGTAGTGGGTGCTTTTTACATGCCACCAGCACAGGAGCCAGTCAGGCAGGCCTGGCATCGATCACTTCGGATAGTGCTTTTTACATGCCACCAGCACAGGGGCCAATCAGTGGGTACTGGATTGGGCCACGTTTGGTTGGTGCATTTTACGTGCCACTGGCATGAGAACCAGTCAGGGAGTACTGAGAGAAGAAAATATAAAATGAACAAACATGTGTGTGTGTGTGTATGTACATGTCTGTCTCAATCTCAATCTCTCTCTCTCCTTCCCTGCCTCTTGTCTTGTCTTGACTAGAATAACAATAATTTCTAACAGAGGTATAAGACCTGAAAGTAGTGGAAGTAGCTTAGTCAATCCAGTTGGCACTTATTGGACCTGGGCAGGATTTGAACTCAGAACATGGAAGTCTGAAAGAAATACAGGAAGATGCCATATGCAAGTGCCAGACACACCAGTGATTCTGCCAAACCACTGCCCTTAACAACAACAACAACAACAACAACAACAACAACAACAACAACAACAACAACAACAACAACAACAACGACGACAACAATAATTTAAGCGTTGTCAAAATCTGAGCAAACATCAAATGCTATAAGCAGCAATCAAAAATTCATTAGCAACAACCAAGTCACAAAACCCTGCCATGGTATGACTGTTCAGACTTGATAAGGAAATCAAAGCAAGTCATGCAAACATTATTATTTAATGTCTGTTTATCAACAGATAACCGGAAAACTGCTTGAATGGAAACTGGACAATGATGGAAATGTAATTATTTAGGAATAGAAACAAAACATATTTGGGGCTAAACATAGACATCAGTGGCTTTCACCAGATGACTTATACCCACCTATTCCCAATAGCTAAATGACAATACATACATACATGCATGGCAGATACTTGTGTCACGCAACTGGTACCCGTGCTGGTGGCACATAAAAGCACTTGTTACACTCTCGAAATTGTTGGTGTTAGGAAGGACATTCAGCTGTAGAAACCATGCCAAATCAGACTGGAGTCTGGTGTAGCCCCTCAGCTTACTGGCCCTGGTCAAACCATCCAACCCATGCCAGCCAGCATGAACAATGGATGCTAAATGATGACCCACTACACTCTCGGAGTGGTTGGCGTTAGGAAGGGCATCCAGCTGTAGAAACTCTGCCAGATCAGATTGGAGCCTGGTGCAGCCTCCTGGCTTGCCAGTCCTCAGTCAAACCATCCAACCCATGCCAGCATGAACAATGGATGCTAAATGATGACCCACTACACTCTCGGAGTGGTGGGCGTTAGGAAGGGCATCCAGCTGTAGAAACTCTGCCAGATCAGATTGGAGCCTGGTGCAGCCATCTGGTTTGCCAGTCCTCAGTCAAATTGTCCAACCCATGCTAGCATGGAAAGCGGACGTTAAACGATGATGATGATGACGCATATATGCTACTACTACATCATCACCATCATCATTTAACATCCATTTTCCATGCTGGCATGGGTTTGATGGTTCAGATGGAACTGATGAGCCAGAGGACTCTGCAAAGCTCCAATATCTGCTTTGGCAATGGTTTCTACAGCTAGATACCCTTCCCAGTTCCACCGACTAACACAGAAAGTATTAGGTGCTTTTTTTGTAGCACCAGCACTTCTGAGGTTACCAAGTATCCACATAGCAAGACCCCTTAACTGAGTGGGTCACAATATTGAGGGATATGAAAGTACAATAAAGGGGCAGGAGCCGATGTCTTGCTGAAAAGGCAATTTAAATCCACGACACAATTAAAAATACCACCATCAAGACTGACAAGTTTAGTAAGGTATTAACCCTTTTGTTACCATATTTCTGTTGAGGTGCTCTGTGTTTTTTTCAATTAATTTTAAATATAATGAAGAATTTAGTAAAACAACTTAGTTACCATTAAGCTAGTGTTAAGAACATAAACTGTGACTAAGGTTTGGTGGAAGATTTTAATTCAGAACTTTTGAAAACAAGACATTTGTACTACAGAGCCAGAGGTGGTTTCAGCTGGGTTGGTATCAAAAGGGTTAAGAATTGTTTCTCTATTATATTTTTTAACCCTTTCATTACCGTATTTATTTTGAGATGCTCTATGTTTCTTTCAATTAATTTTAAATATAACAAAGAATTTAGTAAAACAACTTAGTTACCATTAAGCTAGTGTTAAGAACATAAACTGTGACTAAGGTTTGGTGGAAGATTTTAATTCAAAACTTTTGAAAACAAGACATCTGTACTACAGAGCCAGAGGTGGTTTCAGTCGGGTAGGTATCAAAAGGGTTAAGTCATCATTCCCTCATCCCAGGCCGCACATTACCGATATCCAACACTCACTTTCTCACATCTCCCCTACCTTCACTCCAATCACTGTTTTCTACCATTGTGCTAGTGTTCCCTTCATCGTTCAGCCTGGTTTTCTTCAGTTACCATTCTATCTCCTATTCACCTTTTTAGTTATATTGCCTTATGTGAATAGGGGCTGTACAAAATAACGAAGACTTTTTAATTTTCACTGCCTTATGCTTTGCATGAAGCAAATTCATTAGGGCTGACAGTGACAGATAAAAAAAAAAATGCACCCAATACACCCTATAAAGTGGTTAGTGATTGAGCAGAGGTAATATTAGGTTGAGAGGACCTTGTAGTCTTGTCAAAGATGTGACAACCTCTCTCATGCTGATGTCATGATAAACTGCACCCAGTACTCCCTAAGCCTGACAAAATCTAGGACAGCCACAGCTAGAGTGTCTTTAACTATAACATGATCAGGAGCTGATCTTAAGCTAAGCAATAAAAAACACAAACGCAATAAAGAAAGATATAATATCTGATTTATTAGAGTATATTTTGATAAAGTGTGTGACAAATCATGTTATTGCCACAAGAAACACATAACTATTTGCCTCAGTCAATTTAGATGAAAATAAGTAAACCTCTCTATAGAAGTAGAGCTTTAAATATTTAGATTAGCATTTGGAAAGACATTCTATCATAAGACACTTTATTCTTACAGACACTCTTTGTACAAATATCAGAATTTGCAGATATATTCAAACTGTAATATCATTAACTGTTTTTAATGGATGAGTTTGTTTGTTTGTTTAAGTAATTAGATAGCTTCTGTCACTTAGGTGACCTAATTAACAGCAGATGAAGATGTTCTGAAAATATAGTTCCTAGGATAAGAACTGATCAGAGAAAGTTTAAAGCACTCTTTCTCGCTCTCTCTCTCTTTCCCTCTCTCCCAGCTTAAAAGGTTGACTCAGAGTAAAAGGCTGATTACATGATGCTTGTATACAAACAGTAATGCTACATGAGTAGTGAGACATGGGACCTGAATGCAGTGGGGTATGCAAAGGAAGAAATGAAGTTAAAATGCTCCATTCACTGTGCAACATCAGTATGTAGATAGGACAAAATACAAATACACTGAAAGAAAAACTGAGCTTAAGAGGAATTAGATGTAGTGTGCAAGAGAGAGGCCTCCGTTAGTATAGTCATGTGGTGAATATGGATGGGGACAACTTCATAAAGAAGTGCTGGTCATTTAGAGTGGATGGAACTGAAAGGAGACCCAGAGAAATGTGGGATAAAGTAGTGATGAGTGACTCAGGATGCTGAACCTCACAGGAGATGATAAACAACCAAGATGATTGGAAATTCACTAGGCTTGAGAAAACTTATCCATCATGGAAAAGCTGAGATACTACAAGCATTATATTTATATCTCTACATACACTGGGCCCTGCCCCTAATCTATCCTAGTCAAATCTTCCCCACCTCTTCCTAACATCCATTCCTTCATTACCTTTCTAACTACAGTACTATTCATCTGTTGCCATTATATGAGAGCAGAATTTCACACATTTCATCACGTCTTGTGCTACCAGTTATCCCTAGCCCTGGAACCACTTTTTTTAAATCCATCCCTTATTATTATCCCTTCCCACTTATTTTTCACTGATCACCTTTTCTGTGTTGTTAGCTACTTCTCTGTTTCCACTGAGTTACATCTTAAGACTGCCATATCTGATCCTTAACTTCCTCTCACATCTGTCAATGACTGCACCATACTTTTGCTCACCACTCACTGCATCCACTCCTATGTACCTCTGACTTCCATCTATGTCACTGTACATCTGTCTCTCTCTAATCACTACCATCTTCATCTCTCTTTCCAGCTACTCTCACCCGTTATTTATAAAATGCAGGGCAACCATGTATCTTCTCAAAAGCAAGATATCTATTCCTGTCCTTCTATCACCTTCGCTTCTCACTACCAAATATAAAATCACCTCTCTCCACTACACCCCCTACTCAACCAAGGGAGCTTCTTTTTGTCTTGAAAATTACTTGGTGACTTCACAAGTGCTGATTCCACAAATAAAGCACCCAGTACACTCTGTAAAACGTTTGGTTAAGGAAGAGCATTCAGCCATAGAAAGTAGACACTGGGGCTTGATGCAGCCCCATGGCTCATCAGATCCTCTTAAACTATTTCACCTATTCCAGCATGGAAGATGGACATTAAATGATGATAATAATGATGATAGTGGCGATGAGGAGGACAAGGAGAAAGAGGATGAAAAACAAAGACTGAATAAATAAATAAATAAGTAAATAAATATACAAATAAATGAACTGATAAGCACATAAAAGGGTAAGAAACAGTAACTTACCAATTGTTTGACCTTTCTGTCAAACTGAGCTGTTGGTGAGTCTGAGATTTTGAGCACAACATCACAGCTGTTGATGTAAAATGTGTCAAAGGTGAGTAACACAAACTGGTATTTGCTTCTTGATGATGCTCCCAATATGAACTGGCAGTCTTTGTCTGAATTTGGACTTTGTGGGGCAGTGATTTTGCCAACAATTATTGCACATTGATCATCTTCAAGCCATTTGATCCGGATTTTACTACAGTGGATTGGATCATCAAGACCATCTGAAGTAAAGAAAAAATGAATGATAACAAGATTAACCCTTTCATTACTGTATTTATTTTGAGATGCTCTTTGTTTCTTTCAACTACTTTAAATATAACAAAGAATTTAGCAAAAAATAACTTAGTTATTAAGCTAGTGTTAGGAAATGTAAATTGTGATTAAGGTTTGGTGGAAGATTTTAATTCAAAACTTATGAAAACAAGACATTTGTATTACAGAGCCAGAGCCGGTTTCAGTGAGGTTGGTAATCAAAGGGTTAAAGATAACAAAATAAGGGATAACAAGATTTGGTATATCAAGATTAGGGATTAACAAGGAATAGAAACATTGTATTGATTGCTGGATATGGTGAATAATTGTTAACATCAATCCATTTTCTCTACTCGTTACTCCCAGAAGGGTCATGGAGGTAAGGTTCTTAGACACCTCCTCCATAGGGTCCGTTCAGAAGCAATCATCATTACATTTTCTGGCTGAATTCCCAAGTGTGACTAATTAAGACTATGAATATTATCCAAATGTCTCATTCTTAGTCTATTCCTTTAGCATTCAGATTATTCTATCAAATGTAAAGCTTACATATTCACATCGTTTTAAATTATTTTTAAATCGTGCATTATTTCATGGTTTTGAGATTTCAATGATGGGATTCTAATTTCAAAATGACACTGTGGGGTAAGTGTGAAAAGTCAGATCTGACCAGTTTGAAAATAAAACAGGTGGAATATTTTGTCTGGATATGACCAATTGAAATGCTGAAGGGTTAAAGAAAATAGTCATGAGCCATATTCCAAAGGAATAAGCATCTGAGCTCTCAAAGAATCAAGTCTGTTTTGATTCTTCAATTTAACTGGAAAAGTATGAATATCAGCTTTTGCATCATGTTATATTCATTTCCTCTCTCTCTCTGAAGTCAATAATTCTAATTATCTCTTTATTTACAGTGTCAACTAATTACGAATAATCAAGCAGAACATATAAATATTTGGAGTATGGTTATTTATCTGAAGAGAGAGCAAAGAGAGAGAAGAAATAAAGGTTGACAATTTGTTTGTATTTGAAGGTAAATGAGAATTATTAAGTTTTTCACTTACAGCGTTTGGTTTCACAAGCTTCACAAAGGAGTATTACCAACACAAACACTAACACCTGGATTTCTTGTCCCATGTTTAAGTTTCTTAGCAACTGCAAAATAAATAAATGCAGTAGTGAATAAAACACCATAAAAAAAGCAAAAACCAAACAAATAATCAAGCATTCAATACACGTTTCATCAATCAAGCAAAGTTAAACAGATCAATAACTGGCAGCATTTTTGCACACTGTAATTTCTCTCACCAACATAGTTATGGCGAACGTCAGAAAATTCAACCATAAAACTTCCAAAACTATACAAATATACAGCAATGTGTTCATGCTCAAAATAACAATTACCAATAAAATTTGTTCTTTTCTAATTGCTTTTAATTTGAAAACATTATTAGCATTTCCCCCCCCCCCCAATCATTGTCCTTTTTTGTGTTTTAATATCCACTTTTCCTTACTTGCCAGATGGAGTTTATTGAGACAGATTTTCTACAGTCGAATGCCCATCCTGTCACCAACCCTTACCTCTTTCCAAGGAAGATCATATTTCTCAATTGTCAGGTATGTTTCCACAGGATATTGGAAATGAATGACACTGCTTGTATGATGGTGACACTCATTTACACCTGTTACTCTATATAAAGTCAAGGAGATAAAAACATACACAAACTCACAACACACACATATACATACATACATTCATACAAACAAACAAAAATATCCTGTTGTTGATGTTGAAATTCCAATGAAGGAACCTTAGATCTATGTTAGAAACCGGATCTTTCTCTATTGGCAAGAAATTTTGAAATAAACTGAATAATGACATACATGTAGCATTGCTGTTCACGCACAGGCATCATACACTCTGCCTTTCACTCTGAGGAAGGGCATCCAGCTGTAGAAACCTTGCAAGATCAGACTGCCAGTCCTCAATCAAACCATCTGCATAGAAAGCGGATGTTAAATAATGATAAACAGCTAAACTTTCCCCGAATGGTTGAGACTGAATACCTGTGCACGGTTGACTTCAAGTTAAGCAACACTACCCCTACCACCTATGAAATCACCTACATTATTAGCTATCTCGTCCATTGTGTCCAACCCATGTAAGAATGAAGAAAAATAAGGACATAAAACGACAATAATAATGATGATAATGTATTTCATTTCACTGTCTTTACTTAAATAATCTATTTATGGTTAAAATTCCATTGTCACCGTCTTTCTATAATTTTTCATCTTCTGCTTGTCAGATATTAAAAGAAAAGAAATTGCATTATGCCATAACACATTGTGAGACTTACAACATTATATAATGAGAATATAATGCTTTCTATATACCATTTATCACTGAAATATTGGCTTTCTCTGGTTGTCAAAGTCAAAATATTTAGTTTTATAAGCCAAGAGGTGAAGCAGACATTTTATACAATATATTCAATAGTGAAAATCAGTTCATACATCTTTCTATTTCATCCCCACCCCAACTGCCATAAATTTTGTGTGGCTGTGTATTTGTACAGTCATGGCAGCTATAGTTAAGAAGCTCACTTCTTAACCACATGGTTTTGAGTTCAATCTCACTGCATGGCACCTTGGGCAATGTGTATTCTGCTATACCTGAAGACCAACTAAAGTATTTTGAGTGGATTTGGTTGGCAGAAACTAAAAATAGCCTATTACATACATATATAGGTGTGGCTGTGTGGTAAGAAATTTGCCTCCTAACCACATGTTTTCAGGTTCATTCCCACTGTATGGCATCTTAGGCAAGTGTCTTCTACTTTAGCCTCAGGCCAAGCAAAGCCTTGTGAGTTGATTTGGTAGATGGAAACTGAAAGAAGCTTGTTGCATGTGTATGTGTGTCTTTGTTCTTGCCCCCACCACTGCTTGACAATTGGTGTTGGTGTTATTTCTTGACTACTAACAAGGGGCTACACACAGAGGGGACAAACAAGGACAGACAAATGGATTAAGTCGATTATATTGACCCCAGTGCGTAACTGGTACTTATTTAATCGACCCCAAAAGGATGAAAGGCAAAGTCGACCTCGGCAGAATTTGAACTCAGAACGAAGCGGCAGACAAAATACCACTAAACATTTCGCCCAGCGTGCTACCGTTTCTGCCAGCTTGCCGTCTTGGTGTGTTTACATCTCCATAACTTAGCAGTTAAGCAAAAGGGAGTGATAGAATAAGTGCCAGGCTTTAAAAAAAAATAAGTACCAGGGTCAATTTGGTTGAGTGAAATTCAAGGCAATGCCCCCCAGTATGGCCACAGTCTATTGACCGAAGCAAGTAAAAGATAGATGTGTGTGTGTGTGTGTGTGTGTGTGTGTGTGCATGCGCGAGTGCATATATGTGTGTGTATTTATGAAATCATATTTCCCATGGGTTCATTGGTTTGTAAACAATGGCTTCTTGATGGTGTCCTTTGCTTTCAGTCCAACCAAAATGCATGTCTGGCCTCCTTCACAAATTGCACCATCTTTATAAACAGAAGGCTCACTCATTCAGAGATGTTTCTTTCTAATTCTCTGTGTAAGACATGTCCAGGCTGTCAGTTATTCGATAGACTGGGAGATTATTATTTTGCTTGGAAATAAGTGGATTCTAGTAACAGGAAGAGCATCTGGATACAGAAAAACTCTACCTCGATGCACACACGTCTGTCCTATGCAAGCATGAAAAGGTAAATGTTAAAACAATGATGATGGTTTTTCTTTCATAAATCTTGTTTAGAATCTAGATTTTATACTGATGCACCAAAATATTTATTACCTTGGATTCTGTTTCCATGAGACAACGTGACTGGCTTTGGAACAGATAAGAACGGTTGACAAATAGAATTTGATAATCTTTTTTATTTTCATTCTTACATGAATCTCTTTCAGGATCCTTTGATCCTCTTCAAGTCATAATTGTTTTTTGTTTTGTTGTTTTTCTACCAAACCTAATATTTTTTTTTCTTCGGTTCTCAACAAACAGCTTTAGCAGCAATGAATGCACAAACCAAGTTAACCATATGAGAGGAGTCATGACTGTTGGCATTTCAGAAATCAATACTTTTATTACAAATGTATTTTGGACTGTCCCCGTTTTAATACAAGAAACAAATTAAAATGCATTAGGTTAAAAAAAGAAACATGACTCGAATCTATAAATGAGTCAGGTGATATTGTATAAAAAGTCTTCTCTCATAAAATAAAAACTTGCTTGCAGGTTATGTTGTTTTGACGAACCATATTCTAAAGAACACAAAAATTATACTTTCTAGGAAGAAAATGTAACGAAATACTAAAATTTTATAGCCTGAGTAGTTTTATTACTGTAATCAAGTGAAACCCTAAAATTTGAAGTTTGCTTATAATATTTTAGAAGACAAAATGGGCATTACTAAATATAACTTTCTGAGGAAATTGGAGGAACATTACAAGATTAGAACGAAGTAAAGCAAAAATTATTTTTAATAATTGTAAAAATAATTAAGTTTTATTTATAGTACACAGTTTGCAGATATGCAAATCATTTAGAAAAATGAGTTCAAACTTTATTTTTTTCTAATTTAATTTAGCAATAAATATTGTGTTTTTTTACATTTGAGATACAGAGTTAATGAGAAAAATACTGAAACCAACTTTCACTTATTTGGAACTAGTAGAGTAGTTGATGGTAAGAAAGATATCCAGTTATAGAAACCATGGAATGTATGAACAAAACAGATTCTGCAAGCCATACTGCAGGTTATATGATTAGGAGGACAGTAACTTCAAATAAGAACTAACAGAAGGCTGAGGGGGCTCTTTAACCCTTCCATAGGGATCAATTGGTTTAGTTCTGGTAACATGATAAAATACATGCAGTCTACACTGTAATCTATACAAAACAAAAAAGCATATCAGTTTTCTTTGTGGCTGTGTGTGATAGAGGATGAAAACTACAACAGAAGAGACAGACCTATCTAACTCATGCCAGCATGGAACAACAAATATAATGAAATGATGACAATAAAGAAGAGGAGGAGGGGGAGAGGGCAGAGGAGGAGGGTAACAACAGCAATAATAATGGCAACAAGAGTGATGATCAAATAAATAATATTCTAGTCATATTAGTCAGCAGTATCAATAATATTTCCTAATTGTTATATTGGTATAAAAATGAAATTCCTTGTTCACCAATTTTCAAATTTGAAATTTTAATTTTTTTTTAAACTTTGCATAAATTAAGTTTTTGATATCAACCAATCACATTATTTGAAATGGCTTAAACCAAACATGCGTAAACTATGGAATGACTTTAATAGTTTAGCATTCAGATTACTCTGTCAAATGTAATGCTTGTTTATTCACATTGTTTCAAATTAATCATGCATTATCTTGCAGCTTTGAGATTCCAGTGGTGTCACTGTTTATTTTCAGAATGACATTGTAGGTAGATGTGAAAGGTTGGATCTGGCAGGTTTGAACATAAAACAGGTGGAATATTTGGGTTGGTTATGGCTGGTTTAAATGCTAAATGGTTACAGTAGTCTTAGATTCTACTTGATATTAATTTTAAGGGATAATTTTAATTCTATGGTTATATTATTACAAAAATATGCAAATCTTTCATATTGAAAACTAGACAATATTTCTGACACTGCAGGTGTCATAACAGATCTTTCTCCATCTAAGCTCCAGTATATTGGAAAATTCTTTCTTATTTCTTTATTGCCCACAAGGGGCTAAACATAGAGGGGACAAACAAAGACAGACAAAGGGATTAAGTCAATTACATCAGCCCCAGTACGTAACTGGTACTTAATTTATCAACCCCGAAATGATGAAAGGCAAAGTCGAACTCGGTGGAATTCGAACTCAGAACATAACGGCAGATGAAATACCACTAAGCATTTTGCCCGGCATGCTAACATTTCTGCCAGCTCACCGCCTTCTTGGGATATTCTTGGAATATTCTTTCTGTTAACCCTTTCTTCACCCACCCAGCTGAAACCAGCTTTGGCTCTGTAAAACTAATGTTTTGTTTTCATAAGTCTTGAATTAAAATCTTCCACCAAACCTTAGTCACAATTTATGTTCCTAACACTAGCTTAATGATAACCAAGTTATTTTATTAAATCCTTTGTTATATTTAAAATTATTTGAAAGAAACTCAGAGCATCTCAACAGAAATATGGTAATGAAAGGGTTAATGTTTGGTTATGTCACTCAATATATTCAAATGTCATATGGTGTTCATGTCGTTAAACCCTGAATCAGCCCTGGCTGAGAAGACCTATGATCATAGGCATTCCAACCATGACTTGTCCATTTTTCATTCTTGAACTACATAGTCCAATATGTCCTTCTCTTTTTAAGGTGGTGGGTGTGATTTGAATGGTATTTAGCTGGTATTTCTAGCTGGACAAGCAACCATACAGAAACTACCTCGTTAACTGAAAACATCACACGAACCACCTATAATTTCTACCTATTTGAGAATCAAAATCAACTGCATTCAGGCATCATTCTTTTGATCTCAAGTGAATTCTGTTTCTTCAAAAAGCTACAAATCAATCATTCTAAGATAAGTAATATTGGTATTCTATAAATATATTGTTATTTAGTCATTGAAAAACATTCTCACTAGTTCAAAATACAAAACAAAAATGGATAAAAACAGAGACATTTTCCCTTACTATGTTGATTTCAGATATGAGATCAACTTATAGAATTAAGATAAAAAATTTTATCTGAGTTTCAGTTAATTTGTGACAAACTCTTCTAGTTCATTGTGTGTGTGGAGGGGGCATGCCCATGTGTGTGCACATGTTTGCAAGCACTTCCTAAACCATATAGACTAAGAGATATAGTTTCTGTTTTTGAGGTGTGTTACATAAACAAGAAATACTTCAAAAAGTTTTATTCAGCAATTCAAGTCTTCCGCCATTCCTGTTGTCATATTTTTTCTTCTTCTTTTTGACAGTGGAGCCAACACATGTACACTGAGGTTGAGATTACACACATACACACAACTGCACTAAAGCTGATATCAGATTCAAAACATATTAGAGATAAACATACATGCACCATGTTGACATTACACACAAAGATATATGTGCACTGTGGTTAATATTATGTTTAAAACAAATATCGGTAAGCTGACAGAATTGTTAGTACACCAGGCGAAATGCTTGGTGGTAATTTTGTCTGTCTTTACATTCGGAGTTCAAATTCCACCGAGGTCAACTTTGCCTTTCATCCTTTTTGGAGGTCAATAAAATTAAGTACCAGTGAAATACTGGGGTATATGTAATTGAAAAGAATATTGTGTTTAAAACAAATATTGGTGAGCTGACAGAATCGATAATGAGTTGGACAAGATGTTTAGTCGCACTTCTTCTGGCTGCTTATTTTCTGAGTTCAAATTCAGCCAAGGTCAACTTTGCCTTTCATCCTTTCAGGGTTGATAAAATAAGTACCAGTAATCGACTTACTCGCTCCCTGAAATCGCTGGCCTTGTGCCAAAATTTGAAACCAATATCAAGGCAGCGAGCTGGCAGAATTGTTAGCACACTGGGTGAGATGTTTAGTGGCATTTCATCCATCTTTACGTTCCGAGTTCAAATTCTGCTGATGCCGACTTTGCCTTTCATCCTTTCGGGGTCAATGAAATAAGTACCAGTGGAACAATGGGGTTGATGTAATTGACTTAACCCCTTCCCCTAAAATTACTGGCCTTGTAACTTGGAATATTTTTGATAAAAAAAACAGTCAATATAGGCACAAACTTTGCAAGAGACAAGCACACACCTGTACATCATCTATGCTAAAAGGCAAACTTTTGGATTCCACAAAGTGATAAAAATCAATGGATGCTAGGATAGTAAAAGCAATTATAAAACTATGAAAGAGAAAATCGTGAAGAAGCAAAACTAATTCTGAAGGAAGCAGCAACAACAGCATTTTCTCTTCCAGGGTTATGTATAATATGTCAAAATTGTATTCAGACAATTCCATTTGCCAACATACCAGTTTATTATTTCTAACCTTTGATGAAAGCTGGTTTTTGAGAATAAAAGTAAATAGCTGCATGATTTGTTAATAGTTGAAAAGCTTTGGCAATTAATGTTTCCCCTTTCTGACACTTTCAATGGTGGGTAAGGCTTTCCAGTGTAAGCAAAAGTGTTGCAGTTATGTCCTTGATAAATAGGACAATTATTTTGCTGCCACCATGGAGGTATCAGTTCAAAGTACAAATATTCCAGATTCATCAACTCTTCTAAGTGTAGCCTTGAGAACAAAGACTTGCTGCTATTAAAATCACATTTTTGTGATTCTGTTAAAAGGTTAATGGGAAATTGATGAAAATAGCTTTACATTATCTGAATCCACCTGGAATATTATGAGAACATTACAAGCAACCTTTAAAGTGATATTATTATTAGTATTATTATTGTTATTATTATTATTATTATTATTATTATTATTATTAAGAGAGTGATAGTGCCTCAATGCTTCTAACCTTTCTGGATCTAGCTTTAGAATTCTACAAGAAATTTTATATCCCAGAAAATGGATAGTTTGCATGTTATATGTACACACTTATTTCCTTCCAAATATTAAACTTATCTAAATTTTGGTTTATGTTCCTCTATATTTCTTCAACATATGATCATATCATCAATATTAGAAAATATCTTATTTAAACGATTAGCAGTTATTATGTTATCAATTATTCTTTGAGAGGTAACTACAGCATTCCTCAACCCAAAAGAAATTTTTATAAAACTGACAATTTTCCATTATTTTTAAATCATGCTGCAACAGGGTTGATCATCGATATACACTGTGACTTAGGCCTGTTTAAAGTCAAACCGGCTCAAAAAAATTATATTTTGAGATGTTATTTGCCAAAGTTAAAATTAAAGTTAATGGATGTTCATTTGGAGAAGCTGATTAACTACTCAGGAGTAAGGTAACAGCATTTTTAGTTTATTAGAATTTTTCAGAATTAGAATTTGGACACGTCATGGAGAAACATTCCCCCTGTTAACTCCCCTTTCAGTAATGCATGGCTTAGCTTAACAATTTTTCTCAAAACCCTTAAACATTTGAAGAGGGTCTATAAGCATACAAGTTGTTAGTCCTCAAATTGAGAATGCAGGTACCAACTGCCTGAGACCATTCTTGGTCCTATGATATAAGCATCCTCTTTTGAAGTTATCTAAATTAAAATATTTCATCAAAGTTTCTGGTTAACTCATGTTCCAAAAACAAGTTAAATGAGTGGAAATCAAACCAGAATTAATTGAAAACAAAAAGCAGAGCATTTCAACTGAAACAGTAACAAAGGAGTTAATATTCACGCTTTCGTTAAGCACCATAACACTTTGAGTAATACAAATAAAAGATCATCCATTGTTGAAAATTTGATATTATCATTTTAGATATTGTCATTAAGAATAACAGTATAGTTACAAATAGCAAAATCTTGAATTACTTTCTTGTGTGTTTAGGAAGCAATAGTAATTGTAACAGTAGATTTAATATGTAATTTCATATTAATGATAAAATGCCATGCAAATAAAACTTCCAGTTTTTTCCTGAATGAAGTGAGGTGTCAACATTTATATTATTTATTATAGTTGTTAAGGCAGTGAGCTAGCAGAAACGTTAGCACACCGGGTGAAATGCTTAGCAGTATTTCGTCTGCTGCTACATTCTAAGTTCAAATTCTGCCTAGTTGCAAATGAAGGACACCACTGTGTGATGGTGATGCTCGTTTACAACTAGTACACGTTATCAAGACAAGGAGACACAAACATATATATATATTGAGTTGGATTGGATTGCTCTTGTTCAGTCCACTGCAGAACAAGGGCCTCAGCAGGTTCTCTTCATCAGAGAATGGCTTGAGATCATACTGGTTTGATGAATCTACTCTGTCACATGGCTCGACATGACTCGGGCAGAGGGATGCAGTTTTGTTTTTTTATATATTCACACTCAGTAGTTAAGGTCAATTACATCATCATCATCATCACCATTGCTTTATCTACCAAGGTACTGTCAATTCAGGAAGCTGTCCATCAACTGGGTCAACTGGACTCTCCTCCTCCCATTTATTCTCTACATTCAGTAGTCTTTCATAATGGCATTTCCAAGCCTCTTTCTTTGCAAAATCACTAAATGCAAATGTACCATCATCCATGTGGACACATTTCTCTCTTATGACATCACAATTTTTCTCACACAGTCTTGCAATCCGGAACACTTTGATTCTTTGGTCCTCATGTCACTGATCATAGGCAAACTTCCTCTTTCTGCTTCTCCCTTGACTAGATATACCTGTCTCCTAGCTTACCTTCTGGTTATCTGATACAGTTCCTTGCTACCCCCACTTCTCCAGATCTTCCAGTCCTGTTTCTTTGCTCTAATGGCCCTATCCATGGCAAAGTTCCACCACTATGTTACCCTAGGTCTGGTTGGGATTTTGCACCACCCACAAATTTGGTCTGTGGCACTCAGCAAGCTGTCCCACAGGAATTCCTGGTTGCCCTCTATGTCACAAGTTTGTAGCTCTTCCTCCCTCTCATCAAATTTCTCAATTAGGATGTCCCTAAATCTCTGACCATATGCAGGGTCCTTAAGCTTCCAAATCCTTCTTTTGCAGATTGGTCTGCTTCTTGGCATCCTACTAGCCTGGAATCTAAAGTCACTGATGACTAGGCTATGCTGGTGGGTACATCCTTCACCAAGGAGGGTCTTTGTATTTAAGAGCAACCATGCATCCTGCTGCCTGGTGAGAATGTAATCAATCTGGCTAATGTATCTACCTGATTGGTAGGTTATCAGGTGGCCGGTCGAGTTCCTGAAGTTGGTGTTGCAGATCAATAGGTTATTTGCGTCACAGAACTCGAGTAGCCTTCTTCCCTCTTTGTTTTGGGAACCAATTCTTTGGCACCCATGTACACCAAGGAAAATACCGAGCTACCATCCAACATGCCCATTGAAATCCCCAGCCACAAAGATGAGATCCTTGTCATTCATCTTAGAGATAGCCTAAAGATGAATATCATAAAAGTGGTCCTTCTGTTCATTTGGTAGGCCTGCTTGTGGGGCATAAGCAGAGACAATTGACACTATGCTATTTTGCAAGACTTGCCTGAGCTTAAGCACTCTACTGCACAATCTGACCACCTTCTATGACCTTATCCATCAATTTCCCTGTTAGAAGTATTCCCACACCACCTACCCCATCACTATTACCTTCCCAGAAGATTTTATATCTATGTGTCTTCCCTGTGAGGAACCTGGCTGAAGCTCCTCTATACCTTACCTCTTGGATACAGCATACGACGACATGCCTCCGTTCAAGCATCTCAACAATCTTGCTAGACCTACCTTTCAATGTGCCTACATTGAGAGTGCCAACCCTGAGAACTGGGAAAGGGGCACTGGGGTGGGGGTAACATGGGCAGGAGAGATGGTATTGGGCACTTGGTAGACAAGAAATACTTCTAAAAGTCTGTTTCAATAATTTGAGTATCTCATTATTCCTGATGTTTTATTATTTGACTGTCAAACTGAAACATACACACCATGGCTGATATCACATTTAAAACATTACACATATACAAAAGACAAACTTCACATCTCATAACATGGTGGGCTTCAAAAACAACAACGGAATAAACAAAATGAGAAAAACTATTTTAATAGTCTTACTTTCTTATCTCCATGCATGCATAAGCAAATGATTAAAGTGACTTTCTTTTATAGTATGAATCATGAATTTAACTGCCAAAACAATGAATTCTTGATATTTATGCTTAACATTTTTGTATTATTTCTATTTGTTATTAAATTCTCATTGCACTTTTCATATTATGCTATTATTTATGTACTTTACTTTAATATGTTGTTATATGAATAATTTCCCTAATGAAATTTCCTCTATATCTGACTGAGAAAGGATTACAGCTGTCTCCAGCCACATTTTTCAGCCCTATACAGATGCTTGTAAAGCATCTGTAGTAATATCTTCATTGTTTAGAACTATGCCAGCACTGGTGTGATCTAACCATGACCATCATGTCCTTTTTTGTTCAAACATTATATCAAAAACCACATTATCAAACTTGCTCTTTTTAAAGATACTGAAGTATGATATGAGGGAGAACCGGATGCTATTTCTAGCAGGTTCAGTGACTTACTACAAGTTAGGGTCTTTGTAAAAGCTTATCTATTCAAACTGCTTTGTCAAAGCAAAATTGTTTAACAAAATAGTCATTAGTTGATCACATTTATATGAATTCAAGAAAGCACAGAACTAAATATACAGCTTTTTACCCTCCTGTGTTCCCATGAATCTCTTGAGACTACAAATCTGCATCTGGAAAATTTCTCTCCGAGGGGCAGGCCTAGACAAGATAACAAGACATTTGTTTTTTTTTTTATGGAAGACTAGCAGTTGTTCATGTATGCCTTTTCCACATGTCTGATGTTGTCCATGGAATGATAAGAGCCAATACAACATGGTGCCAGTATAGTTGCAGATATTACTGTCAGTATTGCAAAGAATCCAGAATAGACCACCACCAAGTATTCCATGAAATGCTCTAACAATTTTGTCATTCTGCTGCCCTAGAATGGTATGTTATGAATGGATCCAAAAATAATCAAAGGCAAATTTAACTTTGGTAGGATTTTAACTCAGAGTGCAGAAACTAGAGACAAATAAACATTCTAGCTGACACCCAATCAATTCTTCGGTGGGGGGAGGGGGAGGAGGATTCCACTCAGTATGTAGCTTGCTCAACAGCGAATTGTACATTTTAGAAACATTTCTAGATTTCACAGACCCTAAACTTGCCAATAATTCTATGTTCTCAACTACTACAAAGGATATCAAAAAAAAAAAAAAGGCTTCAAATGAAAGAAAATCTGGAAGTTGGATTAGGCATCCCAAAATGATTAAAAAAAAAAATATAAAGACACAGAAATGATATAATACTGTGCATGTAATCATATTCTATATGTAATCATTGCAATGATATAATCAATATTACTGAGAGATAATAGAATGGATTCTCATTCTCGAACGCCCACCAAATGATTTACTGAATAACTACCCTCCCTTTCTCTCCTTTTTATTTTACCATTTCAATCTCTCTCTAACTTTCTTCTTTCCTTCTTCCTTCTAATATATATGTGTATATGTGTGAGTGCATATATATATATATATATATATAACTTGCTCCC
>NC_068984.1:15107286-15111057 GCF_001194135.2 Octopus bimaculoides
CACACACACACACACACACACACACACACACACACACACACACACACACACACTCTTTTATTTCTTTCAATCAATGGACTGTGACCATACTGGATCACCACCTTCAAGGATTTAATCAATAATATTACAAATACACACACGCATACAACGTTTATTATATCAGCACAGTCCATCAAACTTTGATACTGTAAACATATCTGTCCACCCTGCCCAATGTACTGAGTTTTCTATGTCAGATGTTATTTGCACTTAGCAAAATATATTATAAACTAGCTGGCCCTGTACTGTCAAAAATGATGTCTTTTTGTAGTATTTTATATATAACTATGGATTGTAAATCAAATTAACACCCTTGTCAATGTTCAGATACATTCACATACTTTCCTTGTACACATACACACATATACTCACACGGAGTTGAAACGCTGTTTGATTTTTCTTTTCAGCATTGAATGTTCACCATCCCACTACCAGTTTGCCATCACCCCTTCCTTTCTCATTCATATGTTGTGATGGAGAAAAACACAAGAGCATTATTATAGTAGATTCTATACTGTTACAATATACATATCATATGGTGGCGAGCTGACAGAAACGTTAACATGCCAGGTGAGATGCTTAGCGGTATTTCATCTGTCTTTACATTTTGAGTTCAAATTCCGCTGAAGTCGACTTTGCCTTTCATCCTTTCAGGGTCAATAAATTAAGTACCAGTTGCGTACTGAGGTTGATCTAATCGACTGGTACCCCCTCTCCAAAAATTTCGGGCTTTGTGTCTAGTGTAGAAAAGAATATATATCATCATCATCATCATCATAGCATTAAAGTCTACTTTTCTTTACCTGATTAGACCAGACAGAATTCATTGAGGCAAATTTTTTAGAGCTTGATGCTCTTCCAAGAAATAAAAGAATGACTTATTCAGGTGTGTGTGTGTGTGTGTGTGTTTGTATGTGTGTATTTCTCCATGATTGGACATGTTTTCTTAGAAGATTGGAAATGGGTGGACACTGCTTGTACAATGGCGATGCTCATTTACAACAACCACACATGTCAAGACTGGCACTCCATGATCATGATGATGGGGGTTCCGGCTGATCCAATCAACGGAACAGCCTGCCTGTGAAATTAACATGAAAGTGGCTGAGCACTCCACAGACACACATACCCTTTATGAAGCTCTCAAGGAGGTTCAGCCTGACACTGAATGTGACAAGGCTGGCTTTTTAAATAACAGGCACTACTCACTTTTGCCAGCTGAGTGAACTGGAGCAACGTGAAATAAAGTGTCTTGCTCAAGAACACAATAACCACTGGGGATGGAACTCATGACCATATGATTATGAACTGACTATCGTAACCACTTCGCCACATACTCTCACAATTGCTCACTCACAAGAATTTGGTAGGCCTGGGACTATGGTAGAAGATTCTTGCCCAAGGTACTACACTGTAGGATTGAACCTGAAACCATGTGGTTGGGAAGCAAATATTTTAACCACATAACCATGCAATACCTGCATGCATGTATCTGTGTCAACAACTAATGCATCATCTATGATTTAATTTAATTAAATTGTATTCATAATTTTTGGGATATCTTTACATACTCCAATAGTTTTAGGACAATATGAAGAAGAACGAGATGAAATGAGCTGAGACAGAAATAAGCTTATAGGAAAGAAGAAAGTAAGAAAACCTATTTAAAGGCAGTTGTGAAGGTAGGGAGAACTGGAGGGGAAGAGGATAAGTGGCATTAGAAAAATTAATTCCAAAAATTAAAAGATTTATGAACAGTAAGTGGCATGTGGGATACGATACTAAAGCGTAGAATTTAGAGGAGAAAAAAAGAGGCTGCCATCAGCAAGTACTTTCTAACAACTTGGTTCTCTTTCTCTCGCTTTCTCTCTTCCTCTCTCTCTCTCTCACACACACACACACAACTGCATATCCATATGCAGAGAGATAGAGAGAGGGGGGGTCACTTATTCATTAGATTGTTTCATTACATTACATTATAACCTGCAGGATTTTTTTTTCAATCTTACAAGTCTTCCAGTATTTTCAAAGTTACCAGTTCATTAACAAGCCCCTACAAACACACACAAACACACGTATGCATACACACACACCTGAATAAGTTGTTCTTTTATTCGTTTCAGCCATTTGACTGCTGCCATGCTGGAGCACCGCATTTAGTCAAACAAATCGACCCCAGAACTTATTCTTTGTAAGCCTAGTACTTATTCCATTAGTTTCTTTCACCGAATTGCTAAGTTACAGAGACGCAAACACACCAACATCGGTTGTCAAGCAATGGAGGAGGACAAACATGGACACACAAACCTATACATATAAATATATATATATATATATATATATATATATATATATATATATATATATATATATATATATATATACACATACAACAAGCCTTTTTCAGTTTCTGTCTACCAAATCCACTCACAAGGCTTTGGTCAGCCCAAGGCTATATAGTAGAAGACACTTGTCCAAGATGCCACGCAATGGGAATGAACCCAGAACCATGTGGTTGGGAAGCAAGCTACATACCACACAGCCAATAAAAATTAAAATTCCAGTTATAAATTTTACAATAAATATACCTCTACTTTCAGTATTCAGTCTCTCCATCAGTAAATGTTTCCCTGATATTTTAAAAATTCCTTTAACCTTTTAGCATTCAAACCAGCCTTATCCGGCCCAAATATTCTGTTTTATGTGTACACCATCCAAATCTGGCCTCCCACACTTACACTACGACATCATTCTCAAGACGAACAATTACATTGTCAAAATCTTGAAGCCACTAAGTAATCCATACTTAATTCAAAACAATGTCAATAAATAAATAATACATTTGACCGAATAATCTGGACGTTAATGGGTCAAGTAACAATCTTAAATAAAGAACCGTCAAATAAACATGCACACCACACACACACACACACGCACACACATGCACACAAACACACACACACACACATTCTTTTACTGGTCCCTATCATTGAAATGCAGCCATGCTGGAGCACTGTCTTTAGGGTTTTTTAGTCATATCAACCCTGGTGCAAGTTTCATTTAGCCTGGTTCTTATTTATTTCTTATTTCTTTATTGCCCACAAGGGGCTAAACATAGAGGGGACAAACAAGGACAGACAAAGGGATTAAGTCGATTACATTGACCCCAGTGCGTAACTGGTACTTATTTAATCGACCTCAAAAGGACGAAAAGCTAAGTCGACCTTGGCGGAATTTTAACTCAGAACGTAGCGGCAGACGGAATACTGCTAAGCATTTCGCCCAGCGTGCTAACGTCTTTGCCAGCTCACCGCCTTATTTATTTCTATTACTCAAATAAATAAACAAACATATCTTGTTATATCTTGGGAGGATCATTATGCCAATAATAATAAACACATAAAGGCGTCGAGCTGGCCGAAACGTCAGCATGCTAGGCGAAATGCTTAGCGGTATCTTGTCTGTCTTTACATTCTGAGTTCAAATTCCGCCGAGGTCGACTTTGCCTTTCATCCTTTCGGGGTCGATAAAGTAAGTACCAGTTACGCACTGGGGTCGATGTAATCGACTTAATCCCTTTGTCTGTCCTTGTTTGTCCCCTCTGTGTGTAGCCCCTTGTGGGCAATAAAGAAATAAGAAACGTTAGCACGCCGGGCGAAATGCTTAGCAGTATTTCGTTTGTCTTTACGTTCTGAGTTCAAATTCTACCGAGGTCAACTTTGCCTTTCATCC
>NC_068984.1:15112495-15120200 GCF_001194135.2 Octopus bimaculoides
GTAATCAACTTAATCCCTTTGTCTGTCCGTGTTTGTCCCCTCTATGTTTAGCCCCTTGTGGGCAATAAAGAAATATCATTTTATCATTTTTTTTTTCCATTTTATCTAGTTTAAACTCATGAGCTGTGGCCATGCTGGGACACAAACGAAAAAAATGTATAAACAAACAATGTAACGTATACTGAATATAAAAACAAATGGGAGACAAATAGAAGGTCCATAATTCTTCATCATTTATCAACCAATTGGTACTGTTCAGTTTCTTACCTTTAACGATAAGACCGAGTGCTTCCCAATTGGCGGTGCAAGCAAAAGAAAAAAAGGTTTTCTTGTGTAGAATTAGGGTCAAGAGCAAACAAAACAAAACAAGCAAAACAAAACAGTATGATTTAGGACGGTGGACAAGGATGAACAGTCGAAGAAAATACGGCCTTGGGGCCAAGGAGATGAGAATAGTGGGTAACGCTTAGAAAATGTCTTGAAGGATGGAGATATGATCAACTAAAGCCCTTCATGGCTGTGCCAGAGCATGTGCACAGCATAAAGATTACAACAAGACAAGTAAAAGAGAACATATTTGTTATGTCTTCCTTTCCTTTATGTAGGCCAACAGTTATTTTAATATTGCCATTAGAATATTTTCGTTGATCATTAGTAGTTGGAGAATTTCTAGAAGGAGAAAATTATTCCTTCATTGAAGTTGGAAATATGTTAATTTATTCTGTTACTTGACTCAATATCATTTCTCTGAACTAGATTGAGAGATTTTTTGTAAAGCTCACCATTAATTTATGCGTCTTTTCAGTATTATTTGTTGTTCTGTCAGGTAATAAGTCTATGAAGGTTTGGTTTGGTTTGGGTTGGGTTGGGTTGGGTTGAGAAACTGGCTCAAGGGAAAATAAGTTTGAGAAATTATTGAAATAAAAAGAAAAGAAATGAATATACTAAATAAATATAATAGATAAATATATATAATAGATAAATCAATAAATGAATAAAGGTTTAATATAGCAGTTGAAGACGAAAATAGACAAAAGCTAAGAAATAAAGATGGGAGGAGAAAGATGGAGATTGGAATGGAAAGATAAGGAGAGAAAAAAGAGATAGAAAGAAAGTAAGAGGGGAGAATATAGAGAGGAGAAAGAAATAGAAAAGGAAAAGATAGAAGAAAGGAAGAAAGAATGGTTGAAGGAAAAGGTTAGGAAAATAGGCAGAAAAGCAAGAAAAATGCAAAAAGCGAGGACAAGTAGGAATGAAGGAAAGAAAAGAAGAGAAATTAATGAGTGCAAAAAATAGACAGAAAATAATTCTTTTTAATTTTGGCACAAGGCTAGCAATTTTAAGGGGAGGGGAACAAGTCAATTACATCAGCTGCGGCACTTGACTGGTACTTTATTTTATGGACCCTAAAAGGATGAAAGGCGAAGCTGACCTTGGTGGCATTTGAAAAGAAACGGTAAAGAACCAGGAGAAATGCCACTCAGCATTTTGTCTGATGTTCTAAAGATTTTGCCAGCTTTAACCCTTAAACATTCAGATTATTCTGTGAAATTTAATATTTATTTATTCATATTGTAGAGAAGGCACATGGCTTAGTGGTTAGGGTGTTCGACTTACAATCGTAAGGTCAGGAGTTCAATTCTCGATGATGTGTTATGTCCTTGAGCAAGACACTTCATTTCACATTGCTCCAGCCCACTCAGCAGGCAAAAATGAGTTGTACCTATATTTCAAGGGATTGGCCTTGTCACACTTGTGTCACACTGAATCTCCCCGAGAACTGCGTTGGGGTTACATGTGTCTATGGAGTGCTCAGCCACTTTCACATTAATTTCATGACCAGGCCGTTCCATTGATCAGATCAACTGGAACCCTCATTGTCGTAACCAACAGAGTGCTTACATTCATATTTTGAATTAACCATGCATTATCTTGTAGCTTCAAGATTTCAATGAATGTCATTGTAGGGTAAGTGTGAGAGGCTGGATCTGGTCAGTTTGAACATAAAACAGACAGAATATTTTTGGCTGGGTATGACTCATTAAAAAATTAAAGGGTTAAGTAAGAAAATAATGATTCCTAAAACAGGTACAAAGCCATATATTCTTGAGGTGGGTGGAGAGGTAGCTATTGTAGATTAAATTAATTCTTTGTTATTTGACTAATACTTTATACTATTAATCCTAGAAGAATGAAAGGTAAAGTTGACCCCAGTCATATTGTGGAATAAGATCCACAGCCTGTCTAAAGCTCTAAATAAGGGTTTAGTAATCCTACAAGAGACATGTGTGAGCCAAAACATCTGTGTAAACTAAGCCAGCTGCATCGACCAAATCCTTGTGAATGAATTTGGTAAACTGAATAAAAGCCATTGCATGTGTATTAGTGCATGTGTGCATGTGTGTGTCTGTCTGTGTATGTGTGCATATATCTAGTCTAGTCTAGTGGTGGTCTGCTCTTGCACAGGTCCTGTGCACGTGAGCCTTCTCCAGCACTCTCTGTATGACCTAGGAGGGACCATGTCCTCCTCTGCCACCATTATGTAGGTTACCGGAACTTTGGCTACTATGACTAGACTTGGGATGAATACTGGAGCGGTTTCCCACTGCCTTCTCCAAGCAGGTGGGATTTGAACTCGGAGAGTAGAGAGCCAGAAGATATACCATAAAGCATCTCTGCCAATGCACCAAGGATTCTGCCACTCTCCCACCTGCAGAGCAACCATAAAATGAAATGTTTTGCTTGAGAACACAATGCACTGCTTGGTCCAGGAACTGAACCAATGATCTGGTGAAGTGATTGTGGATATTTGTCCTCATCTTGTTTGTTGTTAACATCACATGTCTTGGGGAAATTTTGAACCTGGGTTCTCATTCCTAAGGTATTTTTTGCTATTATTATTATTATTATGCCCACGGGCATATGGCGTAGTGGTTAAGAGCATGGGCTACCAACCCCAAGATTCCGAGTTTGATTCCAAGCAGTGACCTGAATAATAATAATAATAATAATAATAATAACAACATCAAAAAATACCTTAGGAAGGAGAACCCAGGTTCGAAATTTCCCTAAGACACCTGAAGAAGGCTGGAGGATATATCAGCCGAAACGTTGTGTTAACAACAAACAAGATGAGGACAAATATCCGTCAAATGTAAATAATGTACCAATCACTATATAATCAATATATAATATCAAACAAAACATTTAAGATGATGGACTTGCATGGCAAGTGTTTTGAACATTTCAATAATAAGTCTACTATAGCATACTACTTTGAAATTGAGTTTATCTCATTAATTCTCCTATCGCCACAAATCAGTACAACTGTTTTAATTCTAGTAATTGACTAATTATATTAATGCGGCCAGTTTTCCCCCACAAAATTGTAAATTCTGTTTCTATTATTGTAGATCAATAATTCATAAAAAAATACAAAAACAAGCCGATGTACTCTGGGTGGTTCCCAACCAAGTAAATTATTTTCAAATACATCCACCCATTATTGTCGTTTTACCAGACTAGAATACAAAATTTACAATTTATGACATGCAACATCCTACAGAGCTTCTTTTTCATTAGAATAATCAATGTTTTCTTGTATTCATTGCTTAAATAAGCCACGTAGAATAACTAAATTTTTTATACAAAACAACTTAGAATCTATTATTCCACATCAATTTGTATTCAGCAAGCTATGAACATACATTTTGGTGGCAAACATTGAAATTAATGAGTTTTCTGATGTAGGTTACCCTTATTGATTACATTCTGAATTTACTAAACCCTGATCTACCATACCCAAGAATATGGCGCTTACATCTAGATAGGATCAGCTGCCTGCTTTGATTTTCAAAGTGTTACAACATATCTTTAAAAATAAAAATGTAGCCAATGCCGGCATGGCTGTGTAGTTAAGACGTTTGCTTTGCAGCCATGTGGTTTTGGACAAGTGACTTCTACTATAACCTTGGGATAACCCATGCCTTGTGAGTGAATTTAGTAGACAGAAACTGCATGGAAACCTGCCATGTGTGTGTGTGTGTGTGTGTGTGTGTGTGTGTCTCTCTCTCTCTCATTGTGTTTGTTACCCACCACCACTTGACAACCAGTGGTGGTTTATTTACATTCCTGTGACTTAGTAGTTCAGCAAAAGAGACTGATACAATAATTACCAGATTTAAAAAATTAAGTACTGGGGTATATCTATTTACCTAAAACCTTTCAGGGTGTAGAGCCCCAGCAAGTAAAAGAATAACGATAAAAACAAAAAAAAAATCTACCCCAAAAGTTGTTTGTAATCCTTGCCAATCCAACATTTCTTTATTGATGGCACCCACTTCTAACCAGGATAATATTGAACAATACAATGGAATTATTATGAACTACAAATAGAACTACAAACATTTAGTTTCAAAAAATCAGCAACATGAACCACCTTCCAATGTCATAAATATATAAATCTTGCCAGAATTATTTATCAGCCTACACCTTAATTTCTTCGTGGTATGTTAAACGTACTTAATAATGGATGGGTTGAAAATGATATTTTTTTTCAAAACCCTTTGTTCCCTGTGAAGCATAGGCCACCAACGACTTTTCCCCATTGTTCTTAATTCTGGGCTATCTTTCTTTAACGAATGGTCTTCCTCTCCCAGGTTTTGGTTTTGAACTATCATTGATGCTTCGATAACTTTGCTGTTTTTCTAGGTAGGTGTAGGTCCTATGCAAGCCAAATTTGACTTCTGGGAATAGGTGACTCATATTAGTTTGACCTCTATCCTTTGACCTGCTCAGCACAAGAAGCCTACTGGAAGTTTGTGCTCTACAGGTATATCTCTGAGGGTCATTGAAGCATACAGGTCTTTTGTGGAAGGAACCTATGAAAGAAGTGGACCCAAGAAGACATGGGATGAGGTGATGAAATGTGATCTTAGGATTTGAGTCTCATGGAGGTGATGACAAGTGACCAGGACTTCTGGCAAATTGCTGTGCTTGAAAAGACACATCAAGCTAAAATCATGGTCATGGTCTAGTACTGGTGACATGCAAATGGCACCTGAGCCACTGACATATAAAAGGCACCCATGCCAGTGGCACGTAAGAGACACTGAGTACACTCAGTGGAGTGGTTGGCATTAGGAAAGGCATCAAGCCATAGAAATCAAGCCAAAACAGACTGGAACCTGCTGCAGCTCTCTAGCTTACCATCTCTAGTCCAGCTTACCATCTGATGTCTAACCCAAGTCAGCATGGAAAATGGACATTAAATGATGATATGGATAGTGATGATGATGAAGCCACCACACTGCAAGAAGTACAGGACCTTGTGGTGGATCAAAGATGACATAGTCGATACGTATCCATGTACAACAGTTACCCACAAACAGAGAAAGAGTCTCAACCAGATCATTTCAACCTACTAACAATAGCAGCTCATTCTTCCTCAAAACACATTCAAAGATCTTTAAAGAAGAAAAGAAGCGGTCATAGGATCGCGGTTTCGATTCCCAGACCGGGCGTTGTGAGTGTTTATTGAGCGAAAACACCTAAAGCTCCACGAGGCTCCGGCAGGGGATGGTGGCCAACCCTGCTGTACTCTTCCACCACAACTTTCTCTCACTCTTTCTTCCTGTTTCTGTTGTCCCTGTAATTCAAAGGGTTAGCCTTGTCACACTGTGTCACGCTGAATATCCCTGAGAACTACATTAAGGGTACATGTGTCTGTGGAGTGCTCAGCCACTTGCACGTTAATTTCACGAGCAGGTTGTTCCGTTGATCGGATCAACTGGAACCCTCGATGTCGTAAGTGACGGTGTGCCAACAACAACAAGATATACTATACCTATAAAAAAAAAAATGCAAAATTTTACAACTGGATTGGCTCTGATCATGCCTGCTTGACTAGGAATACATTGGGACTAAAGAAGAATGGTAACCGCATAGCTGTACATGTATGTGTGTTGTCAACTATATGTGTATGTGCAGTGGAGAAAGGGTATGAATAAAACATGTTTGCTAATTCCATCTCCAGAATAATTTCGGTGTGTCATTTGGACAATGCTTGTGAACTACAATACACAGCTATAACATGGTACCGGAATGTTAATAATTGTTTATAGTTTCTATTATGTGTCATATATATGCGCACATGCATGTGTATATGCATGTGTATGTATGTATTCTATCTTTCTATTCCAGATTGTTCTTAGTGAATAAAGCTATGTCTTATTTCATTCAATTTATTCAGTAAGAAAATAAATAAATAAACAGCAAAAAAAAAATTTGTTGGACATGTTATTTACATCATGAATTATTGATGGAAGATTACTTAGAGAAGCTGAAAGGATTTTTCAAACCTAAGAAATTTAATGCCAATCCAGCTTCTACCACCACCAAAGAGTGGTGCCACTAGGGACATTTCTGAGATCCATTGTATCTTATTCATCAAACAGGCTTCACACTTCCATTAATTATTTATCCTCAACAGTTTATGGCTATCTCGCTGATGCCGCTAACTACAAAGCTGTGATTCAGATACTTGAAACACAATATTATGACATCTAATGAAGTTTTTGCGTGCCATCTTATGACAAGCAGCTGCGAAGTATCACAGGAATAAATTGACAAGTTCCTTTAGGCTTTGAAATTACAATCATTGCTAAGAGTTTGCAATGCTATCAATGTGGGTCAGCAATATGGAGAATCAGTTAGGGCTACATTATTACAGGTCTCACAACTTGGTACATCTAGCAATGCTTGCTGGAAAAAACAGCTTTGGATTTGAAGATGTCACGCTTTGAAATCCACACTAACAAACAATAATGTGTGCAACAATATGGGATATTTAATCCTTTCAATATCAACCTGCTTGTGACTGTCCCCTGGTTCTATAATACAAACTTGCTATTTCAGTAACTGTGCTTTCCAACCACATGATTCTGGGTTCAGTCCCACCGTGTAGCACCTTGGGCAAGTGTCTTCCACTATAGCTTGGGGCTGACCACTACCTTGTGGGTGGATTTGATATACAGAATCTAAAAGAAGTCCATAGTATATATACATGTGTGTGTATGTTTTGGGTCAGTGATTGTCCCTCACTACCATTTGAGAACCAGCCTAGTGTTTACATCTCCATAACTTAGCAGTTTGACAAAAGAGACTAATAAAGTAAGTATAAGGCTTGGGAAAAAAAAGAATAAATACTGGGGTGGATTCATTCAACTAAAAATTCTTCAAGGCAATGCCCCAGCATGGCTGTGGTCACATGACCAAAACAAGTAAAAGATTTCAAACACCAGTTTCAAAATGACCAAATTATTTTATTAAATTCTTAATTATTTTCAAAATTAATTGAAATAAAGACAGTGAATCTCAACAGAAATATGTAACAAAAGGATCAATAGCAGCCATGATGTTGTTACCAGACAAATCTCATCAAATTAAAGCTATTCATGATAACATCTTGGTTGCAACCTATAACAACAATCACAGTCTTTGATTTCTATGCATCAAACATCATTCTTGTCACAACTGTTCATATTCATTAAGCCAGGTGTAGAAACTGTGATGAACAGTGTCACTACAGAAAGGTGTATATGTCAACTTCACTGCATTCTGATACCTCATCCATCACTAATTCCAACACTTATGCTTGCCATAATAAGCGGCTTTGCTTCTGGTATTTCAAGATTGTCTCTTTAAA
>NC_068984.1:15121308-15121979 GCF_001194135.2 Octopus bimaculoides
TACACATGCAACAGGGACACATAAACCACAGACCCACCCCCAGACCCTCACTCCATTCAGCAGTAAAGAGAATCATGCATCTTATGTTCTTTATCTAGCAGAGAGAGAACATTGTATAATATTATATGCTTGTTGAGAATGAATGACAGACGTGAATGAAATAAAAGGTGTTTGCCGTTTCCATCTTCAGAACAGTTTTGATGTGTTGCTAGGTTAACATTTACAAACTACAACATACATCTATAATACGGTGCTAGAATGTGACTATTGTTTATCATTCTTCTCTTACATGTCATGTAACTGTTATTTCATCTTGCTCTCGCTCTATTCTGGGCGGTTGTTGCTGAATAAAGCTATTTCCCTATTCAATACACACACACACACTTTCCAAACAAGACAGGTACATAGACACAAACTTTTTACTTGTTTTAGTCATTAGACCATGGCCATGCTGGGGTACCACCTTGAAAATAAGTACCCCAGTACTTACTTATTTTAAGCCTGATACTTATTTTGTTACTGTCTTTTGTCAAACTGCTAGGGTACAGAGATGTAAACACACCAACACCGGTTGTCAAGTGGTGATGCGGGGAGAGGGGGAGACAAACACAGACACAAAGACACACACACAATTTTGTGTGTGTGTGTGTGTGTGTGTGTGTGTGTGTGTG
>NC_068984.1:15121989-15123002 GCF_001194135.2 Octopus bimaculoides
ATGGTTACTGCTTGAACAACTTCAAACTTGTAAAGGCATGGATGGTAATCAGATTGACACTTGGTTGAACCACACAAAGAAGCTGCTCACCCTAATGTATCTGATGGAGAGAGTGCTCTGCTGGTCTCTTGTCTTAGGTTGATGACAAAAGTGTGCTTGGCTGAAGCTGCTACACAATTATCTGGCTGAGGAAAGATCTGTTGTAATAACTCAATACAAACTGTGTGTGTGTGTGTGTGTGTGTCATTATCTTTTAATGGCCACATTCCATGCTGGTATGGGTTGGACAGTTTAACAGGATCTGATATGTCCAGGGACTGCATCATGCTTCAATGTCTGCTTTGGCATGGTTTCTATGGTTGGATGCCCTTTCTAATGCCAAACACTTCACAATATATACTGGGTGCTTTTCTTGTGCCACTAGCACTAGTGAGGTTGCCATGCAGCTAACAAGCCTATAAGACCTGCAAGGTGGGGCGTTTTGCTTACAGATAGGGCTTGAACTATGTAAAAATACACACAAACATGTACCTATACACACACACACACACACATACATATACACACTCACACATACATATACCAATAAGCATATAAGTTTGTATATATGGTACAAGCCTAAATATATATATAGATACTTAGACACATATACATATACACGAAAACATGTTCCACAATGCCTGGACAGGAAGGTATGTCTTCCCCTGCCCAGTGTGTCACCAATCCAGTCTTTTTGCCATCTCTTTAAGATGCAACAACTTCAAATACATCTTCATCACTTTGTCCTAAATATTCCTTGGTTTTTTTATCTTCAGCCAATTTCATTCACTTTACACATGCAACAGGGACACATAAACCACAGACCCACCCCCAGACCCCAACCCCATTCAGCAGTAAAGAGAATCATGCATCTTATGTTCTTTATCTAGCAGAGAGAGAACATTGTATAATATTATATGCTTGTTGAGAATGAATGACAGACGTGAATGAAATAAAAGGTGTTTGCCGTTTCC
>NC_068984.1:15125096-15127362 GCF_001194135.2 Octopus bimaculoides
ATGTTCCAAATACCAGCTTACTAATGACCAAGTTATTTTATAAAATTCTTCATCATTTTAAAAATTAACTGGAACACAGGCAGAGTATTTCAACAGAAATATGGTAACAACAGGATTAACCCTTTCGTTACCAACCCGGCTGAAACCGGCTCTGGTTCTGAGTACAAATGTCCTGTTTTCAAAAGTTTTGAATTAAAATCTTCCACCAAACCTTAGTCACAATTTATGTTCCTAACACTAGCTGAATGATAACTAAGTTATTTTACTAAATTCTTTGTTATATTTAAAGTAATTGAAAGAAACACAGAGCATCTCAAAATAAATACAGTAACGAAAGGGTTAAGATTTATGAAAGAAAAGGTTAAATTCTGTAAATTCAAGTTGAAGTGACAGAAACAATCATTTAGAGTAATTTTCTACAAATTAGTTTCATACACAACAGAGGAAACACTTGATCTCTAACATTTTGATTCAGTATCATTTATGTTAAAATCCACAAAACTTTGGTATTTTATTTCAGGTATATCATCCTTATTGTTTTAATGTCTGCTTTTCCGTGGTTTCATGGGTCAGATGGAGTTTATTGAGGCAGGTTTTTTTATGGCCAGATGTCCTTCCTTTTGCCAACCCTCACCTGTTTCCAAGCAAGGTGATATTTCCCTGTGGTCAGATATGTTAAGGCAGGATATTGGAAATGAATGACACTGCACGCATGACAGTGACACTTGTTTACAACTATCACGCAATGTCAAGACAAAGAGATAGAAACTTTCTCTCACACACATACACATAATGGACTTATTTCAGTTTTTTTATTTTCTATGAAATCCACCTGCAAGGTGGGTCAGTCTGACCCATGCAAACATGAAAATGTGAACATTAAGTGATGATGATGATGAGTGGCTGTGTGGTAAGTAGCTTACTTACCAACGACATGGTTCCGGGTTCAGTCCCACTGCACGGTACCTTGGACAAGTGTTTTCTACTATAGCCTCAGGCCGACCAAAGCCTTGTGAGTGGATTTGGTAGACGGAAACTGAAAGAAGCCCGTCGTATATATGTGTATATATGTTTGTGTGTCTGTGTTTGTCCCCCGCCCCCCAACATCGCTTGACAACCGATGCTGGTGTGTTTACGTCCCCGTAACTTAGAGGTTCGGCAAAAAGAGACCGATAGAATAGGTACTAGGCTTACAAAGAATAGGTCCTGGGGTCGATTTGCTCGACTAAAGGCGGTGCTCCAGCATGGCCACAGTCAAATAACTGAAACAAGTGAAAGAATAAAAGAAGGCAACAATTGAAAAGATGCATGTGTGCTGCATTTTCTAACATTTTTCAGCAACGAATCAAATCTTGATGACTAATCATATGTTAATGTGTTTACAAATATTTTTGTTTATATATTTGCTTATGTACTTCTCTCCTTTGCATTGTTATATTTCCACTGATTTATTCAAAGTTGGCTGTGCCATAGGAAAGAAAGCATTGTATAAAACTAACAACTAATGTTGACAGATTCACTGCAATAATTTAAGAACAACAAAACTAACCTCGTTTACAACACATTTTAATCAAAATTTCCAGATACCTGTTATGCCACAAATTCATATTGTTAAAAATAACACCAAGAAGTAAAAATATAAAGTTCTCATTTGCATATAACTCTCAAGCTTCGTTAAGGAATTATCAAACAGTAAAGCAATGTAACATCTATTTAGGAATGAAATAGTACCTTAAGCACAGTGTGAAATATTCAGCAATAGCAAATGGAAACAAAATCAAAAAATATCTGTTGGAGAATCAGCTAATGAAGCCAGGAATGTAGGTAAGCTTCAAGACTAATTTGCCAAAATATCCATCAAAGTTGGAAATATGAAAATGGTGAAATTTCTAAAATAAATAAATAAATAAATAAATTTCCTTTGTCCTTCTCTTCCAATGATGTATCGACTTTATTTACTAATATTTTTTATATTTTTTTTAATTCTTTAATTTTATTCATTTTTTTTTTAAATAGTTCCTTTCCCCTCGTTACCAAAAAAAAAAAACAATCAGCTCAAAGAAATTTCCCTTGGGAGCCAAAATAATGAGTAGAAATAATAATAATAATAATAATAATAATATAAAAATATACATACATGTTCTTTGGAATTTTAAAGTCTTTTATGGCAGTAATAGGAAAAAAATGTTATTGCAGTTACAATCACTCTTCACTCAATCATTGAACCTAATCCAACCAAATTGGAAGTCGGGCAACATTCCAGGTG
>NC_068984.1:15127688-15130188 GCF_001194135.2 Octopus bimaculoides
ACATACATACATATATATATATATATATATATATATATATATACATACATACTCACATATATATACACACACATATATATATACATATATATACACACACACACATATATATATGCATATATATACACACACACACACATATATACATATTTACGTGTGTGTGTATGTATGTTTATATATTTGTGTGTATGTCTATATACATACATCTGTAGAAACTCTGCCAAATTAGATTGGAGCCTGGTGTAGCCATCCGGTTGCACCAGTCCTCAGTCAAATCGTCCAACCCATGCTAGCATGGAAAGCGGACGTTAAACGATGATGATGATGATATGTGTATGTATATATATATGTGTGTGTGTATATATATATATACATACATATATATATAAATACAGACAAGCGCACACACATACATAGATGCACCCACTACCCACCACCACCCCACAATATAATAGTCTAGATATTCATTCAGTTCCTATTGTTGCTGTTAATACCATTATCATGTCTACATGTCTATCAGTTGCATGCCTGTTACATATTAATTCAGAAGTTTCTATCTGTTCCTTTTACTTTCCATTTTTAGACATCGTTGCTTAAGTTAATTAACTTTCAACATTCTTCAGATGTTTCCTCATTATCATTCAACACACACACACACTATACATTATACACACATGTTTGCATATATATTGCACATTACTAGCATAGTTCTCTAAATTCCAAATTCAGCCATTTGCAAATGAACTGTTACAGCAAGTGTTTCAAAATTTGATCAATCAAAATATATTTAATCATAATCTTTTGAGGGTCAAGAACTTGAGGGAAAGAGAAAGACAAGGAAAAGATAGACAGACAGATAGACAGACTGACAGACAGACAGTGTGCACACACACACATGAGAGCTGAAGACAATGTTCTCTGGTAGAAGTGAAAAATAAAAGGGTAAAGAGCAAAAAAACCCTTTGGTCAAGAATGACCATCAGACTCCACCAAGGAAGTTTCCCTCTGAGGCACAAGTCCAGGCAAAGTTGTTTGTGGAAGATCAGCAGTTGTCCATGCATACCAGCCTCCCCTCTCTGCACCACTGATGTTATCCAAGGGAAAGGAAAAGGTTGATACAGCTTAGCACACCAGTGACATTGCAACTCATTTCTACATCTGAATGAACTGGAGCAACATGGAAAATAACACAGCACACACATCCTGGTCTGAGAATCAAACTCACAACCTCGTAATTGTAAGCCCAGTGCTCTAACCACTAAGCCATATGCCTTCACATAGAAGTGAAGGTAGTTAACTTGATAAGATATTGGTCAACCATCACATTGGTATTAAGTGCTCCATTGCATATTTGAGCTATATACTCAATTCCCTAAATTTTAATTCACATTTTATTCATTTGTGCATTTCATGTAATGTTTGATTTTTCATGTTAGCAAGGTTTAAACAGTGGGGAATTAAGGCAAGACTTTTAAAGCAGGTTACTTTTACTGTCACCAACCTTTGTTTCTAAATAAAGCTTTTATTTATTTATTCATCTTTTATTCCAGAGAATTCGAAAGCACAGAGCTAGCAAAGGATTCGTTGACAGGAAATGTCAGCTGATGTCACTGTCTGTAGCCATCAGAGTAGTTCTGTAAATGTCCACACACATAAACACACATATGACAGGCTTTCTTCAGTTTTGTTTCTCAAATTCTCTCTCAAGTCTTTGGTTAGCATGAAGCTTTAGGAGAAGATAATGCCCAAGGTGCCATGCAGTGGGACTGAACCCAAAGCCACATGGTAGAGAAGCAAACTTCTTAACCACATAGCCATGCATGCACCTGTGGGTTTCAGTTCAACTAGTTATCAAAATTAGAAAGCATATCAGGTGACATTACAATCTTAGACTGATGCCTTAACCAAGAGAGAATTTGTTTCATATCTACATAAAAATATAATAAATATATTTTATATCTACATAAAAATAACTTAAAGATAAGAAGTTCTTTTAATATGGATATGCTCTCTTTCCTTGGTTTTGGTCTTGTGATCTAAGAATTAATGCAATAATCTGAAATATCAGACTTACATGATCTAAATATACTATTAATTATACATCTTTTTGATCAGGAGATTTTTTGGGGGTGTTAAGTTGCGTAACATTAAAGTGACATCCATTTGTGGTATGCTCCTGGCAAGCTAAGTCTATATGCTTAGGTTTGATTCCCAGTCAAGCAATTTTACTTAATCAACTCATCAATAATTTGTAGTTGTAGTCAACAGTAGCCTGGAACTGGATAGGCATTACCAGGATGACATGGCTTCTACACACCACATGAGGATGAAATCTTGTGTGAAGGGTTGTAAGATGTATGTTGCGTAACATTTTAGCGAATCAGTCTTACATTTTCTAATTGGTTGTTTACCACATCCAGATTTTTTATCTTTGTTCAAGGGCTCTGCTCATAATATGATTTTGGTTTCGTAACTGAACGCAATAACCTACAGATACTCC
>NC_068984.1:15132512-15133562 GCF_001194135.2 Octopus bimaculoides
TTTTTTTTTTTTTTTTTTTTTTTTCCATTTGAAGAATGGTCTTAATGAATAATTGTTGTGTGACTTACCATAAGACTGGGTAGATCAGTTGGTCAGTGTTTTGATGCTTTCTCTTTAGACATGATTATAAACAAGTTGCAAGAGGCTGGAGGAGTATTCTAGATGACAAAAAGAAAAAAGAAACAAAATAGAATTTTTCTCATCATAATAATTCATAATTGACATTTTTTTTTATAACTAATATCTTTTTGCTTCTACTTGTTTCAGTTGTAAGACTGTTGAAGAATTTTCAGTTAAATGAATCAAACACAATGTTTTCTTTTTTAAATTTTAACCCAGTACTTATTTTATCAGTCTCTTTTGCTGAACTGCTAAGTTAGGGGACATAAATAAACCAACACTGGTTGTCAAGCAGTGGTGAGGAACAAACATGTATGCATGTACACACACACACACACACACACACACACACACAGATATATATAAAAGCACACACCTACATACATTATATATTATCATCATCATTGTTTAACGTCCGCTTTCCATGCTGGCATGGGTTTGACAGTTTGACTGGGGGCTGGCGAGCCAGAAGGCTGCACAAGGCTCCAATCCGATCTGGCAATGTTTCTATAGCTGGATGCCCTTCCTAATGCCAACCACTCCAAGAGTGTAGTGGGTGCTTTTTACGTTCCACCGGCACGAGGACCAGTAAGGTGGTACTGGCATCGGCCTCGCTCTAATGGTGCTTTTTACATGCCACCAGCACAGGACCAGTCAGCCGGCAGTGGCTCAAATGGTGCTCCTTACATGCCAGTGGTACAGGTGCCAATCAGGTGGTACTGTCATCAGCCACAACAATGGCTTCACTTGACTCAACAAGTCTTCACAAACACAGTTTATTCTCAGTGTTCATTGCCCCTGAGCATTTGCCACACACAAAATCTATCTTCCCAGTCAGCCTTCTTTTGATATTGCTGCACCTCTTATGTGTCCATAGCTTACACTGAGTACATCTTATGGTTCAGTGGTTAGAGCATTGGGCTCACAATC
>NC_068984.1:15133572-15137001 GCF_001194135.2 Octopus bimaculoides
TCTTATGGTTCAGTGGTTAGAGCATTGGGCTCACAATCATGAAGTAGTGAGTTCAATTCCCAGACTGGGCTGTGTGTTGTGTTCTTCAGCAAGATATTTTATTTCACGTTGCTTCAGTTCACCCTGCTGTAGAAATGAGTTGCAATGTCACTGGTGCCAAGCGGTATTAGCCTTGGCCTTTCTCTTAGATAATAGTGGTGGCGTGGGGAGGCTGGTAAGGATTGGCAACTGGAAGGGTATCCAGCTGTCGAAAATCTGCCTCAAGAAATTCTGTTAAAACAATGATGAAGATGACGATAACCTAATAAATTCTCAAATAAACATTATTACTCATAGTAAATATATTCTTTAGTTTATTTTTTCTTTAACTTTTACAAGTTTTTTGTTTAATTTAAATTCATATGATTAAATATTTCAAATTAATGTCGTTCCAAAAAAATCCCTTGGGTGTCTTGGTAATTGTTATATCTGAGGAGGAAGGTATAATTCTCATAAACCATGGTGGTCTTGTCAGATTAGTAAGTCTGAAAAGTATGTGTGAAGTTGATTTGACTGTTACTGTGTTGCTTGAAAATTACATTTTAGCATATCTCAGTCAGTGTACTGGAAAAAAAGGAAGTCTAACTACATAAGGCGGCAGATTTGGGTTATACGGACCGCATATAATCCAAATTGATAAGTTACATGTGTTTCGCAACAACCAGATTTGTAATATGGAAACGTACACCATTAATAATATTCTCAAAGAAAGAGAAAAATGCTGTTGCAGTATTAAAATCCTAGTGTTGGGAGAGGGACAGGGGTAGGGCTCATGAAGGGATGGCATCCAAATTGGATAGACGAATATTGAGGTGGTTTGGCCATATGGAGAGGATAGATGAGGAGCTGATGGTAAGGAAGGTGATGAGGGCTGAAGTGGTAGGCAGCAGAACCAGAAGCAGACCTCGGTTTGTGTGGATGGATGGAGTGAGGAAAGCTTTGGTGGTTAGAGGTGTTGGAATGAGAGAGGCAAGAGAGTTTATAAATAATAGGAAAGCTTGGAGAGTATTTGTGGGTGGAGGAGTGAATTTTGATGTTGCTCAAAGGAGTATGGGACCAGTACAATGCGGTGGGGGTAAAGCAGCGTATGCTATTGGACCCTGCTGCTGATATTGGGGGTTGCATTCTATGCCTTGACCCCAGCATAGAACAGGGCTCGCTCCTTTCAGCTGGGAAATGAATGGAATGCCTGATGTGTGTCTTGTGGCTACCTGTTCCTAAAAAAAAAAATGGGGAATAGTTCTGGGTGTATATATATATATATAATTATTTTTGAAAAGTGTATGAAATCTTTAGATTCCTATTTCCCCTTTCTTTTAATTCTTGAGCTTTTGATGAATAAATTGTTATTGCTTTCGAGATAAGTTAATGTGAATATAATATGGCTTTATGGCGCTTTGTTTGGGGTTGTATGTTTTTCACTTGAAATCGTACTAGAACTGACAGTACTTTTACTCAGGTAAAATAGATTTTAGTGTTACATTGGGATGAGTTCAATACAAAAACTATTCTTAATCAGTGGTAGGAGCTCTCTTTTGGCTAGGGAGCAACTAGGTGACCTCCCTAGTGCTGGTGCAACAAAAAAATAATGAAAAGAAGATCCAGTATTCTCTGAAAAATGGCTGATGCTAGGAAAGGCATCCAGCAGTAGAGACCATGCCGAAACAGAGACATTGGAGCAAGATGCAATCCTCTGACCTGTCAAATCCTATCAAACCATCCGACTCATGTCAACATTTTAAAACGCAAAAGATGATGATGATGATGAAGACTCATACACTAGAAATTATTTATACAGTGAGGTTTGTGAAGAGAACTAGAAATAGTACATATTTTGGCTCATTCAAATTGAATGTAAATATAATTCCACAAAAAGAAAAGACATCTTGTATATGAGAAAGTCAAATGCAAGTATTGTAAACACACCCACCCACACCCATCCATGCACACACACACACACACACACACACACACACACACATTTTGTCTGAGAGAGGAATTTTTTTTTTATTTTTAAAGTTCTTAGAGTGTTTATTTACAGTAACAAAATTCGACCAGGTGACGTTCATTCAATAATTGGCCTCAATCTAACTTAAATATCAACAATTCCTGTGCCACACTGTCAAATTCTCCTAGAACTAACCTTGAACTTTTGTTTTTGCTTCTGGCTGCTCAATTATTTCACACAGCAATCAGTATGGAAAATATCTAAGCAACAAACAAGAAATTGCTCAAATAAAAAAGACTAACCATCATCATCATTATTATTTAATGCCTACTTTTCCATGCTTGCAGAAGTCAGATGGAATTTAATGAGGCAAATTTTCTATGACTGGATGCCCTTTCTATTGTCAAACCTCGCCTCTTTCAAAGCAAATTTCCTCAATCTTCAAGTTCTGAGTTCAAATTCCACCAAGGGCGACTTTGCCTTTCATCCTTTTGGGTGTTGATAAAATAAGTACCAGTTGTAATTGACTGCTCCAAAATTACTGGCCTTGTGCTAAAATTTGAAACTGATATTTTCCCATAGATAAACATGTTTTTCATGGAAGACCAGAAACAAACAACCTTGTTTATATGGCAATGATGCTTGCTTACAACCATCATGTGATATCGTAATATCAAGACAAGGATACATACAAACAAACATACACACACACACACACAACAGGCTTCTTTCAGTTTCCTTCTACCATATCCACTCACAAGGCTATAGTAGAAGACATTTGCCCAAGGTGCAGCACAGTGGAACTGAACCCAAGACCACATGACTGGAAAGTAATCTTCTTGACCACAGAACCATACCTAAAGAATGAAAATTACAGTTGCTTTGATTTGTAAGATATTAAAATACATTTTGTTCCTTTGCCTCACTCATTAATCTGGTATCTAGAACATTAATTTACATGGAATTTTGATGAATGACTTCAATTTAGATTACTTTAAGGCAAGGAGTTTGTAAGATAGAAGCAGGGATAGCTTAAGCGTATAGGTAGCAAAAAGGTTAAGAGTATATAGGTATCAAAAAGCATATGGGTCTCAAAAATGGCACAGGAGTGGCTGTGTGGTAAGTAGCTTGCTTACCAACCACATGGTTCTGGGTTCATTCCCACCGTGTGGCACCTTGGGCAAGTGTCTTCTACTATAGCCTCAGGCTGACCAAAGCCTTGTGAGTGGATATGGTAGATTGGAAACTGAAAGAAGCCCATCATATATATGTATGTGTGTGTATATGTTTGTGTGTCTGTGTTTGTCCCCCCAACATCGCTTGACAACTGATGGTGGTGTGTTTACGTCCCCGTAACTTAGCGGTTCGGCAAAAGAGAACGATAGAATAAGTACCAGGCTTCCAAAGAATAAGTCCTGGAGTCAATTTGCTCGACTAAAAGG
>NC_068984.1:15137254-15140840 GCF_001194135.2 Octopus bimaculoides
AAAAATTATTATTATGTTGGAGACTGGACTGAATCTTTGCAAAAGAGTAGATTGTACTAAAGACAGTTACAGACCAGATTATGGTGTTCACCTGAGCAACAAGTAAGTCTATTACTGAAGAGACCCTAATCCTAACCCCTGGGAAGCTGTGATACAGTTTCCATCAGTCAAATTTTAGTTAGGGGCTTTGGTCAGCCCAAGGCTAGTTAACTTTTTAGCATTTAAATTGACAATATCCAGCCCAAATATTTTGTTTTATCTTCAAACTGACCAAGTCCAGCCTCTCACACCTGTCCTATGATATGATTCTAAAAATAAACAATCATAACTTCAAAATCTCAAAGCTACAAGATAATATGGGATTCATCATCATCATCATTTAACATCCGCTTTCCATGCTAGCATGGGTTGGACGATTTGACTGAGGACTGTTGAACCAGATGGCTACACCAATCTAATTTGGCAGAGTTTCTAGAGCTGGATGCCCTTCCCAACGCCAACCATTCCAAGAGTGTAGTGGGTGCTTTTACGTGCCATCTGCACAGGAGCCAGTCCAGCAGTACTGGCAACGAACTCGCTCGAATGTCTTTTCATGTGCCACTGGCACAAGTGCCAGGAAGGCGACGTTGGTAACGATCACGCTCAAATGGTGCTATTTACGTGCCACCGGCACAGAAACCAGGCAGCTGGTGCTCTGGCAACGATCACGCTCGGACGGTGCTCTTAGTGATTAACTAAAAATAATGTGAATAAATAATCATTTCATTTGAAAGAGAAATATGAATGCTAAAGGGTTAACAACTTTCAACCAAGAAAGCACAAAGTGGGATTGAACAAGAAACCAAGTATGTACAAAGTGAAGTTCTAAACCACACAGCCATACCTGCTCAATGCAGGAGCAAAATCTCCTTCATTAAACACTCTGCATTCTGTCAAGTGAGGACTGATGAGTTGTGTAACTCAAGAAAAGTTTGCCAATACACTGAAAAATAAATGTGGGAACCACAACAACAACAATGATATCAATGGTGATAACTCCTTGTTGAAATCAAACTAAATTCGATGACTGGCACCCATTCCAACATCGTCTCCTTCATTGGACACGGAACTCAGCTTGCGAAGACTTGTTGGGGCAAGCGAAAGCGAAATCGTGATGGCACCTGTGCCCAGCGTCGCCTTTCTGGCACTTGTGCCCGTGGCATGTGTAGGGACTTTCAAGCGAGATCGTTGCCGGTGCCCTTGGACTGGCTCTTGTGCGGGTGGCACATAAAATACACCATTTTGAGCGTGGCCGTTGCCAGTACCTCCTGACTGGCCTTCGTGCCGGTGGCACGTAAAAGCACCCACTACACTCTCGGAGTGGTTGGCGTTAGGAAGGGCATCCAGCTGTAGAAACTCTGCCAGATCAGATTGGAGCCTGGCATAGCCATCTGGTTTCACCAGTCCTCAGCATGGAAAGTGGATGTTAAACGATGATGATGATGATGATTGGAAAACAAAAGCAAAATATTTGGAAACATCTAAAACCTGAAAGACTTTGAAAGTTGCTTTAGGTGGAACAAGAGACAAACCTCAACCTGAATACAATTCTAGTCTATCTCACATAACTCTTTCAGCTGAACTGTTTTCCATTCCCTGGCAGCTAACTGAACTAAGACATCTAGAATTAAGTACACAGATTGAAAGATTTTTATTGGATTTCAACACTCACAACAACTTATGAACTGGCACCAAATATTCAACTCAGTTTTGTTTCTTTTTCCATTATACAACAGAATGAGAAACCTGGATGAAATATGCACTAACAAGCTTTGCAGAAAGTCGCATAACCATAACAGTAATAAAGAAGAAAAAAAAAACGGAAAAAAATCAATATTATTATTTATTTCAGTGGTTCTCAACAGAGGTCCATATATGACTTTGTTGTTAAAATTTATGTGCAGTAAACTGTGTAATACTTCTACAATACACATTTTTATTTTCTTACAATTTCTAATAATATTTGATTATAAAAATACAATTAGATTTTTTTTTATATATATACATCGAATGGCTATGGAGATTCAGTAGGGTAAAAGACAAAGCAGAGGGGTCCACAGGAAAAAAAAAATGGTTGAGAACCACTGGTCTTTTTTTATTAGAATTTATCAAAACCATATCAGTGAAATCACTAATCAGAACACTGTTATAATGTTGGGGCTAGTTACATATTATCTGACCAATGACAAATCAAAAACAAACAAGGACTTATTAAGTATGCAATTATGAGCTTACAATACTGATTATAACTGGACATTCTCTAAGAGAAAGAGATAGGGGAAGGAAGAGGGAGGGAAAAGTCATTTCTGAAATAATGAACATAAAATGGCTTACTTTAATGAAGGTATCAGTAGGACACTTAAACTTTCTTAAGCAAAAAAAAAAACAAAAAAAAAAATCAATGCATGTATGCATAATGTATACATTCATGTCTTTTCATCTCTCTTCAACCTACATCAATTATAACAACAAGAAAATGTCTGCAGTCCCCTTTTTTTTCTCCCTTAGATTCTATTTTTTCCTAGCAATCTAAGAAAGACAGCACAACAAGTCTCATCAGAAGAGAAGAAGAAAAAAGAAAATGTCCACTTATTTTTATGAATTATGTAAAGAAGATGAAGGAAAATGGTAAAAAAGGAAGAAATACAATAAAGCATAGGAAGATATTTATTATCATAATCCAACATGTTTCTCTTGTCATATTTGAATATTGAACAAGGTAATATGCATTTTTACATGCACTCAAATCTCTCTCTCTCACAAGCATACATACATACATACATACACACACACATTCAGATACACATACATACCATTTTATATTATTCTAATTTATATTCTAAGATGTAGCTGCTGGCAGCCAACAAGATCCTTGTGCAGAGGAGATGCTGTTCCATTCTTGTGGATAATGAGTCTGGAAAGTCACAAGAAAAATATGGTCTCTTTAGCAGACAGCTTTTGTGAAGACAACAAAAGCATTCTTCATTTTTACAACAAATAGTGTGTGTATATATGTATATACATATATATATATAAGGGTAGATATATGAATGTGAGTATATATGTATGTGCATCAAGAGAGGAGGAGGAAGAGGAGTGCTTCTTCACCCTAATTTTCTTTCATCCATCCCAACCCATTGTTTTTCATTTATAAAGAATGAAGAAGCAGGAATCACTGCAAGCAGACCAATACATAGGAACCTTCAGCACAGAATAAATGGATAAATAAAGCAAGAACAAACAAAAAATAAATAAAAATACAGTATGAGTCCAGGCCTAATGCAGAAATATGTTTGCAGCAGATAACAAATGGAACTAAACAAGTTTTCAATGGATTACAAAACAAAAAAAAATAGAAGAAAAAGAAAAAGAAAAACAGTTGCATTTTATAGGAAGGGAAGGAAAGATGGTGGGGGGGGAAGAGAGTTGAAATGGGATACCCATTAAATTTAGAGTGAAATTGAATAGCAAAGCTATACAATAAATAAATATCTTAAATAGAAATTGTTGATAGATTTAATTTAATTTAATAAGTAAGAACTGCTTC